>NW_016107319.1:3315306-3344516 GCF_001604975.1 Cebus imitator
AAAAAAAAAAAAAAAAAACCAATACCCAAAGCTTCTTGAGGAAATCTGCTTGGGAGCTGCCTCCCTGCACGACCCCAGAAATTCCCAAAGCAAATGTAACTTGGGAAACACTGCACTTACCACTTAGTAATTAGGCCGTGATTGTTGTTTATCTGTGCGCTGTACTGTAACTCCCTCAGCCTGAGGCTGGTGCTGGAGCTCGGAAAATACAATTTCCTCCAAACTAATTTAGTTTTAAGAGGAAAATGAAAGTTTAAAGTAGTTTAATGTTTCAGCAAAACCATAATGGCTGGGGAAGATTGGACGATGTGAACCAATAAGGCGCCCTAATTCTGATAATAACTCAAGGCATAACTCTTCCCACATCAAAACCTATCCTGAAGCTGACACTTGGCACAGGATAACGCGGTTTCAGCTGATGGTTGAGCAGTCATTCTTCTTTATTTATTTTAATTTATTTATTTTTAATCAACAGCATCACTTTCGACTCTAGCAGAGCTATAACGACACAGCTGTTAATATCATTTACGGAGCCCTGTAGATACACCTTTAGAGACAACACCAGGATTTATTCATTTCCATTTGCAAGTTTTCTGCAGACCTAGGGTTCTCAGGAGGAGTCCGATCCTTGGGCTGAACATGTAAGATAGTTGTTGAAAATCCCTGAGTCAAAACAGGGATTGACTTGAAACCTAAAACTTGAAACCTCTAAGAGTCCCAATTTCTCATGTACAAAATAGACAGAAAGAAAAGGACTTTGTAGGGTTGTGGTGAGAATTGAATGGGATAGTGGTATAAGGCATCTGGCCAGTAAGAGTGAAGGTGGGGGGGTGGAGAGAGAGACAGAGAGACAGAGAGACAGAGAGACAGAGAGAGAGAGAGAGAGAGAGAGAGAGGAGAGGGAAGGGGGGAGAGCAGGAGCGAGAACTAAGAACACAGCATCCATTCTTTTGCCACACATTTTAATTTGTTTTAAACTTTTAGATTCAGGGGATAAATATGCAGTTTTTTTTTTTTAACCTGGTATATTGTGTGATGCTTAGGTTTGATGTGTGATTGAATCCACAACCCAGGTAGTAAGCACAGTACCCCATAGTTAGTTTTTCAACTTGTCCCCCTCCTGCTCTCCCTACTCCAGTGGTCTGCAGTGGCTATTGTTCCCATTTTTATGTCCTTGAGTATCCAATATTTAGCTCCCACTTATGAGTGAAAGTATGCGGTATTTGGTTTTCTGTTCTTGTGTTAATTCGCTTAGGATAATTGCCTCCGCCTACATTCATATTGCTGCAAAGGGAATGATTTTTGCCCTTTTGTTATGGCTGTATAGTACTCCATGGTGCACATTTTCTTTATCCAGTGCATCACGGATGGGCCCCTAGGTTGATTTCATTGCTATTGTGTATTGTCGTTGCTATTGTGAATGATGCTTCAATGACCATGTAAGTGCATGTGTCCTTATGGCAGAATGATTTATTTTCCTTTGGGTATATACCTAGTAATGGGGTAGCTGGGCTGAATGGTTGTTCCAAGTTCCTTGAGAACTCTCCTACTTTCCACAGGGGCTGAACTCATGTACATTTTCATCAACAGAGTTTAAGTGTTCCCTTTTCTCTGCAGCCCTGCCAGCATCTGTGTTTCTTGACTTTTTAATAATAGCCATTGTGATTGGTGTGTGTTGATATTTCATTGCGATTTTGATGTTTTGCCCCACTTCTTGAGTACCTACTCTGTGGCTGGCATTATCTCGGCATCTGAGGATCCATGAAGCCATAGGACATGGAAACTGACTCAAGGAGTTTTCAGTCTCGCTGGGGATATTGAGCAATCAGAAGATCTCAGCCCTTCAGTGCTGCAGTGCTCTCATTTCTAAAATGGAAATAATACTGGAACCAGTTTCATAGGGTTGTCGGTGGATTCAACATGTCAAGCTTTTAGAAGAGGCTCTGGCATATAATTAGTGCTCACTGCATTTTTTTTTTTCAGGAAGGCAATTTATTAACATAAAATATTTTGAGGAGTACTGTTCACAGGCAGTGACCACGGTGACCCGCTCCCTCATCCTGTGAGTGCTGTCAGAGGGGATGGGAGTGACGTCTTCAATCTGTCAGATTTTTATACCTGAGCAGGCCAGGGTTCTGAGGGCTGTCTGGGCCCCCGGTCTGGGGGTCTTGTTCTTATTTCCTTTTGTGGCCCAGAGTTTGATGTGTAAGGCAGTGATGTCCAGCTCCTTGAACCTCTGGGGACACATCCTGAGTGGCCAGCATGGCAGCATACGGCGAGGATTTATCTGGGTCTGCCTTCACCTTCATCCTACCAGTAACACGGCAGAAGGGTGCTTTGCCAGAAAGATCTAAGAGAACAAAAATCATGCCCTTTGCAGCAAATGGATGCAGCTGGAGGCTGCATCTTCCAGCCATGGACAAAAGTGATGTCTACCGAAGCGTCACTGAAGGATGAAAAATATGGCAGACACCAAATATATTCTCTCCTATGCCCACCTGAGGTCCAAAGCTGATGCCCTATTCTTCCTTTTCTTTCCCTTTCAAGGTGCCATTTCTGCACATCGTTTCCCGCTTGCTGGTTTTTAAAACTGACAGTCTGCAAATGCTCCACATTTACAAGGGTGACCTAGAACTGGCAAACATCTTAGATGGCTGTTTCCTGAGAATCTCCAGTTCATGAGGCTGGCAGTCTTCAGCATTCAGAACGTCCTTATATACCAATGCTTGTGTCGCTGATCTTGGTTTTTTGTTTTTTAAATATTTTTATCCATTGATACTGAGAAAAGCTTCCTTGAGATGATGTGACAAAACTAATTATTATGATACTTAAAGTATAAAACTTCCTGCTTCCCCCAGTTAACCACTGTTCTGGTTTCTTTCACCATGTATTAATTTGGCCTCTTAGAATTTAATGTAAGTGGAATCATGGAGTATGTCCTTTTTTGAGAAAGACTGATCCTCAGCGAGGTGTCTTTGATGCTTATCGTGTTATGTGACATGCATTACATGTATCGATCTTTTTATTGCCAAGTACTATTCTTCCTTCCTCAGGGAGAGTGCTGCTGATCTTGGATTTGAGGGCCTGGGAATCCATGCCTCTGAAGTCTGGTGACCCTCCTAACAGCTCTTGACTCCACCCGGTGGCAGAGAGGACACGTGGGCTTTGGTTCTTGGCAGACCTGAGTGAATCTTGGCTCTGCACTAGTTGTGTGACTCATCATGTTATTAATACATAATCTATGCCCATCCACAGTTTTTTCACTGTGAAATGAGCAGGCTGGTCCTTACTGTATGGGTCACTGTCAAGAGTAAGCGAATAATTTCCACTTCAAGTCCAAGCTTCTATTATCTTTTGCTGGGGCAACTACAATGGGTTTTATGCTTCCTCCTTTGTGCCTTATTATCAGTCTATTGGCCATACAGTATTTATAGCAATGATCAGTAATCTAGATCAGATCCCATCTTTCTTCTCAAAAACCTCCAATGACCTCCCATCACATCAATTGACTGATTGATTGACAGGGTCCCTCTCTGTCATCCAAGCTGAAATGCAGTGGTGCAATCACAGATCTCTGCAGCCTTGACCTCCTAGGCTTAAGTGATCCTTCCATCTTAACCTCCTGAGTAGCTAGACCACAGGCACACACCACCATGCCCAACTAAGTAAAGAACATTGTGTTTTTAAGAGACAGGGTCTCACTGTGTTGCCCAGGCTGGTCTTGAACTCCCGGTCTGAAGCGATCCTCCGGCCTTGGCCTCCCACAGTGCTGGGATTAGAGGCAAGAGCCACTGCACCCAGTGCCCATTACATTTAAATAATATCCAGGCTCCTTACCTTGGCCTGCCAGGCTCTTCATCATCTGGCCCATGCCCTTCTCTCCAACCATATTTCTCGACTCTTCTTCAATACGATGTTCCAGCTGCATTGCCCTTCTTTTTGTTCTTTAAAGATTTGAGGCTGCTTCCAACCTCAGGGTGTCACTCCTGCATAGAATCCATGACCCGTAGGTCATTGTAAGATTAGCTTCTTCTTATCATCCGGTCTCAGGTCAAATGTTTCCTCTTCAGTGTAAATGTCACCTCTTGCCTGACCAAGGTAAAGTTGACCCCTTCTCCTGTTTTACTCCATTTCCTTTTCTCTCTAGTTACCCAATTTTATTTTCTTCATGGTTGTCATCATTAACAGAGCCATCTGTTTATGGGTTTATCACCTCCTTCTATCACATCAGTTCCATAAGAACAGAAATCTTGCCTGGACGGTTCACTTCTGTATCCCCAATATGTATAAGGGTACCTGGCCTATAGCTGATGCTCATCCGATATTTGGAGAATACATGAATGAAATGATGTCTTCAAGGTGTTCAACAGAAAAAGCAAAACACAATAGTTGGCTTTCCTATGTTGACTTCTGTGGTTTAGTTTTATTTATGTACAAATTTAAAGTGTTTCAGTGTTTATTTAGGGAGTCACCCGGACATTCCACCTACTCAGCTCCTTAACAGGCCCACAAGGCCTCTGAATGGCTCTCTTCTTTCTTGCCATTTCCCTAGAGAGCTCCTTGCTTCTTGGTGGCTTCCATTGTCTATCTTGTCTCTTTAAGTTGTAAATGTTTTAATATTTGGTTTCTACGGCATTTCATTAATGCTTACACCAGATATTATAGGGACATGAGATCTGCCACTCTGCTGCCAGTCTTGGAAGGAGTGGCTTTGAAAGCCAGCCAGTCTGGATGGCTTTGAATTGTTTTTGTTGTTTGCATAATGATTCTCTTTCGTTCTCTGCTAATTGTATTAGAGTACCTTGATTTAACACATGTGCCTTCAGGCAATGGAGCGTTACAGCACCTCCATATAAGCTTTCCATGGAAAAAGGCAAAGTATGCATGCTTCCAGTGTTAAAAACACACATTTAGATGTTTAAAGCCATGGTCAGCTTGGGAATTTCACATCTCTTAGGACAAAGGTGAAGTTCAAAGAAGCAAGATGTGTTTCTCTTTAAGATTATCATTGTGATTGGAGGGGAGTGGGTTGAGGAAGTTATTGCATAATCTTGCAATTATGTTTGCTCTGTGATTCACATTTATGGGAAGGTAATAGGCAGCCAATAAAATCTTCTAAGATTATAACAGCTGAATGGTCTCTGCCTTGATTTATGTCTGACGAGGATCCTGATGACTATAACTATATGATAGGATAGGTCTTAGTACCCACCTGACCTTTGTAGCTTTGCTTCCTGCCATTTGTCCTGATATATTCTGTGTTTCAGCCAATTAACTTTTATATATACATGAGGGGTCTTCAGAAAGTTCATGAAAATGCATATTTTCCATACATAGTGAAAAAACTATGCTTGGATTTCTGTTTTTTTTTTTTTTTTTTTAAACACAAAAATAAACTTGTTTTAACTTGTTACAGTATGTCTAAACTCGATCTAGTTTTAGATACTCAGAAGGACAAGGCATCCGTTTGACAAGAGCCCCTCTCTGAGCAACATAAATTCTGCTAAAATTGAAGCAAGAACAAACATCAAATTTATGGTGATACTTGAGTGGAAGAATGGTGAGATCACTGACGCTTCATGAAAAGTTTATGGGAACAATGCCCCAAGGCAATCAGTAGTTTACAAATGGGTAACTGGTTGGAAGCAGGGATGAGATGATGTTGAAGATGAAGCCCACAGAGGCAGACCATCCACATCGATTTACGAGTAAAAAATGAATCTTGTTCAGGTTCTAATTGAAGAGAACCAAGCATTAATCACTGAAACAACACCATAGACATCTCAATTGATTCGGCTTACACAATTCTGACTGAAAAATTAAAATTGAGCAAACTTTCTACTTGATGGGTGCTAAAACTGCTGTGCCCAGATTAGCTGCAGAGAGGAGAAGAGTTTTCAGTGAAAATTTTAAACAAAGAGGATGAAGATCTTGAAGCATTTCTCAAAGAACTGTAACAGGACATGAAACATGGCTTTACCAGTACAACCCAGAAGACAACACAATCAAAGCCATGGCTACCAAGAGGTGGAAGTGGTCCAAAGTAAAAATGGACTGGTCAAGAGCAAAGATCTAGGCAAGGCTTTATGAACTGCTCAAGACAGTTTGCTTGTTGACTTCCTAGAGGGTCAATGAATGATAATATCTGCTTATTATGAGAGTGTTTTGAGAAAGTTAGCCAAAGCTTTAGCAGAAAATCACTTTCTCTGAGAAAGCTTCACCAGAGAATCCTTCTCTACCATGACAATCTCGCTACTCATTCTTCTCATTAAACAGAGGCAATTTTGAAGTGTGTTGACTGGAAATCATTAGACATCTCTCTTATAGTCCTGATTTGGCTACTTCTGACTTCTTTTTATTTCCTAATCTTAAAAAATCTTTAAAGGGCACTCATTCTTTTCCAGTTAATAGTACAAAAAAGACTATATTGACACGGTTGAATTCCCAGGACTCTCAGTTCTTTAGGGATGGAATAATGGCTGGTATCATTGCTTGCAAAAGTGTCCTGAACTTGATGAAAATTATGTTACAAAATAAAGTTTATATTTTCATTATCTTTTTTTTTTTTTTTTTTTTTAAGGCAAGAGTGTCACTCTGTCATCCAGGTTGGAGTGCAGTGGTGCAATCTCAGCTCACTGTAACCTCTGCCTTCTGGGCCAAGCGATTCTTCTGCCCCAGCCTCCTGAGCAGCTGGGATTACAGATGCTCGCCACCATGCCTGGCTAATTTTTGTATTTTTAGTAGAGACGGGGTTTCACCATGCAGGCCAGGGCCGTTCTCCAACTTCTGGCCTCAAGCAATCCTCTTTTCTTGTCCTCTCAAAGTGCTGGGATTACAGATGTGAGCCTCCATGGCTGGCCCATTTTTATCTTGTAATTCCACTTTTACGTGAACGTTTTGAAGCCCCCTTGTGTGTATGTGTATGTGTGTGCAGGTGGGTATCCTGAAATATCTAAATTCCAGAGAAAAAATCTTTCTCTTTTATGTATGCTTTGATGGTATCATTTCTATCTTCAATGTATTTTCTTCTTTCACCTGGAAAACATTCTCCAAGATCAGGCTCAAATTTCATCAGCTTTACAAAATCTTCTCTTATTGTCCAGAACTAGCTCCTTGCTGTATCAGTCTGTTCTTGCACTGTGATGAAGAAACACTTGAGATGAGGTAATTAATAAAGAAAAGAGGTTTAATTGGCTCATGGTCCCACAGGCTGTACAGGAAGCATAGCTGGGGAGGCCTCAGGAAACTTACAAACATAATGGATGGTGAAGGGGAAGCAGGAACATCTTTCAAGTCTGGAGCAGGAGGAAGAGAGAGAGAGAGGGAGGTGCTACACTCTTCTAAACAATCACGTAAACAACAATCTTTGGCCGCAGACTGAAGGCTGCATTGTTGGTTTCCCTGGTTTTAAAGCTTTTGGACTTGGATTGAGCCACTACTGGCTTCTTTCCTCCCTATCTCTCAGACAGCCTATCATGGGACTTTGCCTTATAATTGTGTGCATCAATTCTTTCTAATAAATTCCCTTTCATATACACATCCTGTTAGTTCTGTCCTTTGGGAGATCCCTGGCTGATACAGGTTCCTTGGGAATCACTTTCTTTCTGTGTGTGCATCTCCCTGTGGACTCTTCATCATGGTGGCTCCAGGGCAACAGGGCTTCTTATAGGGCAGCTCAGAGCTCCAAAGAAGTGTGGGTCGAGGGAAAGGTGCAGGGCTGTATCGCCTTTTGTGACCGAGCTTCAGAAATCATGTAGCCTCACTCTGTCACATTCTATTTACTGTGGCGGTCCCAAAGGCCTGAATTCAAGTAAAGGGGTCATAGACGCCATCTCTTGATGGAAGAGTAACAAGGTTCTGTAGTAGTATGTAGGACCAGAAGCATCGTTGCCGATGATGGATTTTGGAAATACAATCTTTCTTTTTTTTTTTTTTTTTTGAGACGGAGTTTCATTCATGTTACCCAGGCTGGAGTGCAATGGCGCGATCTCGGCTCACCGCAACCTCCTCCTCCTGGGTTCAGGTAAGTCTCCTGCCTCAGCCTCCTGAGTAGCTGGGATTACAGGCACGCACCACCATGCCCAGCTAATTTTTTTGGGAAATACAATCTTTCATACTCTGCCTTCTGATCACGATCATTCATAGCCCTTCCACTTGCAAAATACACTCAACCCCTCCTCTAAAGCACCTCGATGCCACATCATTTTATGCTATCAACCTTGGGCTTGAGGTCCAGGATCTTGTTATCTAAGTAAAGTTCAGGTGTGAATGAAGCTTCCTGAGCATCTCACCAACATACCAGAGTGAGACAGGCGTAGATCATTATAGACACTCACATTTAAAACATGGGAAAATAGCAGTGACACAGCATTCATTGGTCCATAGACATTTTGAAATACAGTTGAGTACATGTTGCTAGCTCTTTAATTACTATTTGGCTCTATTTCCTGGGAACAATTATCTATGCCTGGAATCCTGCTTCACCTTTTGAATGATCCTTCCTTCTTTGTAAAACAGCTGGTGTTTGCTGCTGAAAGTTTTTTTTTTTTTCCAGCCTGGTTCCTATCCATACTATTTTTTTTTGGTTGCGGGGGGTGGGGGGTGTCTAAAGACTCCTTTTTGCTTTGTATAGGATCTGTCCAGAAAAACAGGTTGGCAAAAACATCACCAACCTCAGCTACGAAGCTGGTGATGTTCTTGCCAACATAATTTTTAAAAAAACTTTGAGGATTTGTTGGTGAATCTTATTCAGGTTTACTCAATTAGTTAGAATCAATACCCACAAATCCTGTTGATGAAAGTAATTCTCCACCTTGGGCTCCCTGGAAAGCTGCAGTGAAACATTGCCCTTATTGTTATGAGTTTAACGAGGTTCAGTGAGGAATGGCTGAGAGGCATGCCTCTAAGATCCTTAGAGGACCTTTTGTTTCCTGAAAGGGTCTGTGAGGCACCACCTTAAATTTTTCTGAAGCCTGAAGAAAGGATCTAATAGTTCTACTCTGGATTTGATCTTTGTTCTAAGGTCATTTCCTAATTTAAGAAATTCTCTCTCTCTTTTTTCATATGGAGAAGCTAGAAAGGAGAAACAACTTTATTTTCAAACCCATCAGTCCAGGATCCTTTACACTTTCTTTAAATTTGGTTGAAAATCAAACAGTTCCTTTTTTGTCATGTTTCTCCATACTTATCTTTTATTTATTTAGTTACTGATTGATTGATTGAGACAGAGTCTTGCTCTAGCGCCCAGGTTGGAGTACAGTGGCACGGTGGTAGCTCACTGCAACCTCTGCCTCCTGGGTTCGAGTGATTCTCCTGTCTCAGCCTCCCAAGTAGCTGGGATTACAGGTGTGTGCCACCACACCCCGCTAATTTTTTTGTATTTTTAGTAGAGACAGGGTTTCATCACGTTGGCCAGGCTTGTCTCAAACTCCTGACCTCAAGTGATCTGCCCGCCTCGCCCTCCCAAAGTTCTGTAATAGGTGTGAGTCACCATGCCCAGCCTCTGTCCTTATCTGCTAAAAGAAAAGAAACTAGTACCAGCATTCTATCTGGAATTCTAATCTCTTCATCCAAATTACTCAGTTAATTCTGGACATTTTCTATTCTCCACTTCAGCACAGGTGACAGTGGTGCTAAACTTTTCATAATTAGGTAACAAGCGTCATAACATTTTTCTGACTTGACTAAGCCCTCACCAGCAGCCTCCTCGAGGGCCATTAAGCCTCAGCTAACAGATTTCTCAAAGCCTTTAGAATGCATACACACCCCTCAAAGTCTTTACTGCAGTTTAGGTTTTGTTATGGCAGCCTCCCACTTCCAAAGACCAAAGTCTGTATCTGTTATCAGTTACTGAACGGTAACTCCTCACTTAGTGTCATTGATAGGTATAAACTGATGATGGAAGTGACAGACCATTATATTCACAGGTTCCACCACCCACAGAGTATCTGCATCTGGGGGCTGGGATCTGGAGGTCCCTCTTGGAGTTCTGCCTATCCCAAATTAATACAGAAGTCCTCAACCAGGGGACAATTTTGCAACCTCCCTTTTTGAGGGAACATTTGATCTTATTTGGAGACATTTTTGGTGGTCATGAGTGAGGGCGGCGAAACAGAGACCAGGGGTGCTGCTAAATATCCCACCATATGCAGGACATCCTCCCAGGAAGAAGAATTAATCTAGCCCCAAAAGCCAATAATGCCAAGCATCATTGAACTAGAAGAGGAAGGAGTTTGGGGAAGGGGCTTAGGAGAGTATTGGTGAATGGGTTGGTTCTGTGGATTCCATTTCTTATCTGGCTCTATAAGCTGGGTTTGAATGCCTTTGATTAGACAGAGATGGTCAGAAGCTTAGAGAAAATCTCTTTAAAGGATTTTCAGGTTCTGTGCAGGCTGATTTTGGCCCTAGAGTTGGAAAAAACATAATTCTCTGTCTCCTAATGGAATCCAACATCACTCTGTACCCTTTCCCCGGAACTCAGCAGGATTTCAAGCCAAGTGGGCTGCTGGGGAAGGAGATCTTGGCATGGACGTTGAGTAGCAGCCTCAGTGAAGTCTGCCTCTGTGGGTTTACGAGCAGCAGGTGTAGACCAGCATGATCAGCAGAAGGAGAGTGGGAATGGAATTATTTAACTTGGTAATTGCAACCAACAGGCTGACAGGAGGCACTAGGAGAAATTAATCATTGGAGATCACTTTTTAAAAGGTCAATGTCTAGTAATCAAGCTAGAAGAGACACAAGTATCATGATTTGGTCATTAGAAGGAAATATGTTAGTTATTAGGGAAATGTAAATCATTATGAGACACCACTTCACCCCCATTAGGATGGCCATAATCAAAAAGATAGACAACAATAAGTGTTGGGGAGGATGTGAACAAATCGGAACCCTCCTACACTGCTGGTCTAAGTGTAAACCAGTGCATCTGCTTTGGAAAACAATCTGACCATCGCTCGGTAAGTTAAATATAGAGTTACCATAGCACTCTGCAATTCTATCTCTAGGTATGTATCTAAGAGAATTTAAAGTATGTCCACAGAAAAATCTGCACACCAGTGTTCATTGTAGCATTATTCATAATGCCCCAAAGGCAGAAACGATCCCCATGTCCATTAACTAAACTAATGAATAAATACCATGTGGTCTCTACATACGAAGGAATATCATTCAGCCATAAAAAGGAATGAAGTTTTGATATATGCCACAACATGGAAGAACTCTGAATATGATATGCTAAGTGAGAGAAGCCAGACACGAAAAGGCATATGTCCTATGATCGCATTGATAAGAAATGTCCAGAAGAATTAAATCCATAGAAATAGAAGGCCAATGAGGACCTGGCACCAGAGATCCTGTATCTACAAAAAATGCAAAAATTAGCTGGGCACAGTGGCATGCGCCTATAGTCCCAGCTACTCAGGAGGCTGAAGTGGGAGGATCGCCTGAGCCCAGGAGGTTGAGGCTGTGGTCAGTGGTGATCATGCCACTGCACTCCAGCCTGGGTGACAGAGTGAGAGTCTGTTTCAAAAAAAAAAAGAAAGCAGATTAGTGTTGAATAAAGGGGCAGTGGGGGAATGAAGATCATGGGTACAGGGCTGCTTCTGAGGATGATAAAAATGTTCTGGAATTAGATAGTGATGATGGCTGCCTAACTTTGTGACTATACTGAAAACCACGGAATTGCTGGGTGCAGTGGCTCATGCTTATAATCCCAGCACTTTGGGAGGTCGAGGTGGACAGATTGCTTGAGATCCGGAGTTTGAGACCAGCCTGGGAAACATGACAAAACCCTGTCTCTACAAAAAATGCACAAATTAGCCTGGTGTGGTGATACACGCCTGCAGTCCCAGCTGCTTGGGAGGCTGAGGCAGGAGGATTGCTTCAGCCCAGGAGGCAGAAGTTGCAGTGAACTGACACTGCACCACTGCCCTCCAGCCTGCATGACACACTGAGACGCTGTCTTAAAAAAACAAAAACAAAAACAAAAATGCAAAAAACCATGGAATTGTAAATTTTGAAAGGGCAAATTCTATGGCACATGATTGATATCACAAAAAAAAATGTGAAAAGAAAATGTGATTTTATTTTGTAGTCCATGTAGCTGAGGTCTGAGACAGTTACATATGAAGTCATACTTTCTAGGAGGCTTCTTGACTTGTCCTGTGAGAGCCTGTTCACAGGCTGAAACACACCCAGCACCATTCCTGGCTCCACTATTCTTTCCTTATGAGTGTCCTTCTCTGGATTAATTGTTTCCTATGCAAATCCTTTTATTCTGTCGAGGCAGAATATAAATTCCCTACAGGTGAGTGTTTCATATTCCCTCTACTGTCTTCTGAACTTTGTATATATACGTTTATGTAAAAAATATATTTATAGATAAATTACATGCATTATGTAATTTATAACTATAAATATATAAATTATATATTTATATATATGCACACATATTTTAATATACATATTTATGTGTGTGTGCATTTACTTATGGTATTTGTTATGTATATATAACAAATATTGTTGAATTATAAACAAATTACCTTATTGGACTATGTGTTCCTCAAGGGTAGAGTACCCACTAAAATTCTTTCTGTTGAAAGTGACATAAAACCAGCGGGGTGTGGTGGCTTACGCATGGTAATCCCAGCACTTTGGGAGGTCGAGGCGAGTAGATCACTTGAAGTCAGGAGTTCGAGACCAGCATGGCCAACAAGGTGACACCTCATCTCTACTGAAAATACAAAAAATAGCCAGGTGTCCTGGCACGTGCCTGTAATCACAGCCACTTGGGAGGCTGAGGCAGGAGAATTGCTTGAACCCAGGAGGCAGAGGTTGCAGTGAGCCGAGATCACATTACTGCACTCCAGCCTGGGTGACAGAGTGAGACTCACTCTTGTTAGAGAAAAAAATTGTCTAATGTCTGGGCTACTTTTAGATATGGCTTCCTCTAGGGCTCACTTCCATCTTTGCATCTTTTGGCTCAATTTCTCAGTCTTTGCTGCAGATGTATTCTCTTGTCTTTTTAGGTTTAACTTCAGTGGCAGGTAAATGTAGGACCCTCTCTCTGGGTTGATCTCCCTCAGCTCCAACATGTGTTAATAGCTCCAGCTGACAATTCCCTGAAGCCATCTCTGTGGGTGGGATGATGGGATGGACTGGATGGCTGGTCATAGCTCCATCGCCGGTGCAGAGGGGATTCAGCCTGACCAGAGGCCTTGGCTCAGGAAGAGCAATAGAAAAGTCAGTGGTTTTAGGAGGAAATTGGGATGGTGTTGCTAAAAGAATGGGAGATGAACACTGAAAGGCAAAAATTAACTAGTGCAGGCCAAGCGTGGTAGCTCATGCCTGTAATCCCAGCACTTTGGGAGGCCGAGGCAGGTGGATCACCTGAGGTCAGGAGTTTGAGACCAGCCTGACCAACATGGTGAAACCCTGTTTCTACTAAGAATGCCAAAATTAGCCAGGCATGGTAACGCATGCCTGTAATCCCAGCTACTCAGGAGGCTGAGGCAGGAGAACCGCCTGAACGTGGCAGGCGGAGCTTGCAGTGAGCTGGAGGTTGCAGTGAGCCGAGATCACGCCATTGCCCTACAGCCTGGGCAACAAGAGAAGCTCTTAGGGGAAAAAAAATTAACCAGTGTCCACTGTGGTTCATTTTTGAATCCCCAGCACTTAGAATGGAACAAGAATTTAGCAAACACCTACTGAATTAAATTGAACCCTGAAATACAAATACCGGCTTCCAGATGACAGTCTATAGGAAGGAATGAAAAACGTTGGAAGTTGGGTCAAACAGAGAAGATGTATGATATTAAACTCCCAAGTACTTGGATTTGTATCTGAAAAGCACATGTTCCGATGTTCATTTAGGACATTTGGTTTACACTAGTGAAGATGTTCCAAACAGTTTGAGAGTCAAAATTAGTAGGTCTTGACCTTTTTGTTTAGTAACATAGCTATGGTTATTCTTTTAAGATTCAATGAAATTTGGCGGGGATTGGTGGCTCACGTTTGTAATCCCAGCTCCTCGAGAAGCCGAGGCAGGCGGATCACTTGAGGCCCAGAGTTTGAGACCAACCTGGCTAACATGGTGAAAGCCTGTTTCTGCTAAAAATACACAAATTAGCCGGGTGTGGTAGCACAGGGCTGTAATGTCAGCTACTCAGGAGGCTGGGGCATGAGAATGGCTTGAACCTGGGAGGCAGAGTTTGCAGTGAGCAGACATCGTGCCACTGCACTCCAGCCTGGGCGACAGAGAGAGACTGTCTCAAAAAAAAAAAAAAATTCAATGAAAGCCATAGATCCTTTCCAAAGAAGTTTTACATTATAGACTGATTTACATGGAATTTTGGGAGTTCCTGGAACCCTTGGAGCGCCAAGTTGAGCGGCTTTGTTGTGAATAATTACATCCAGTGTTAGATTTTGTGTATTTTATAATTCCCCATTGTTTTCAGAATCTTTCCTGTTGGAATTACCCGGACTTGAGACTAGAGGGCATTGTGTACCTTGAAACCACATCAGACACAGTGCAAGAGCTCCTTAGATTTTCATACAAAAAGGCTTGTTCGCTGCTCGGTTAACAAGTGAGTCCCTCCTGCTCCCAGGAGGGAATGAAGTCAGCTCCCTGTGAAGAAAGGGATGGGGATGAGGGGAGAAGCACTGCCTAAATGTTTCCCTCATTTGTATGTTGATGAAATGTTGGCAATCTCCCTAGAGTTCAAGTGCCTGGTTTGGATTGATTTCCCAGCAAGGATCCCTGTGCGCTGGGATGAGCTGCATACTGGGAGTGGCTGAGATTCAGAGTCCCAGCCCTGTTTCCAGCTTCCTGTGGGATTTTAGGAAGGTCCCTTCCCTTTGCTGTGTCTCAGTGCTCCTATCTGCAAAATGAGGGGATCAGATTAGCTGCTCCCAAGCTCATCACAGTATATGAAGTTTCTCAGGTTCAGATGTTTCAGGAGTGGCACAGACTTGAAGAGGAAAAAAGAAATGCAGCCAAGGAGGTATGTGGTTAGACTCAGAAATGAACATATCAGGTGATCCCATGAGGATTTGGGCAAAACAAATCCAGCGAGTGAATTCGGAGGTTGAAGGAGGAGGCCCCTCCGCAGTACTAAACGATTTGTATATGAACGCAGCCTGTTTATCCAGAAAGAAAAGTACTGCAGTAGGCAGCCTCTGTGATAGCCCTACAAGTTCCCACTTCCTTGTGCAATCACCTTCCCTTAAATGTGACTCAACTTAGTGACTTTCTTCTAGCCAATAGGATCAGGCAAAAGTGATGGGATATCACCTTGGAGAGAAGGTTACAAAAAGACCGTAAATTCCATCTTGCATACTCTCCCTTTAGCCTGCAGCTGTGATTAAGCCCAGTGCCATGTTGTAAGCTCCTAAATGGAGAAGCCCCCATGGTGAGGAACTAAGGAAAGCCTGTGATGAATGGGCAGTGAGGAGCTGAGGCCTGTGGTCCAACAGCTTATGCGGAACTGAGTTCTGCCAACCACCCGTGAGTGAGCCTAGAAACGGATTTTCGTGCAGTCAAATCTTCAGATCAGACTGCAGCCCCGGTGGACTGCTTGGTTAGATAGACTGTCAGGGTCCTAGAGGCAGAGGCACTCAGCTAAGCCATGCTTAGATTCCCGACCCGCAGGAACTATGAGATAATAAATGTTTGTTGTCAGAGGCTGCTAAGTTTTGGGGTAATTTGCCATATCGCAATAGATAACTAAGGCATGTATTAAGGCAGTAATTTTCAAATCATTTTCCTTCCTAGCAGAGTGACTTTGGGTAAGTGTTTTACTTTCTCTGAGCCTTAGCTTTGTCATCTGTCAATGGTCCCTACGTCACAGGATTGTTGTCATGTCTAAATGCATGAAAAGTGCTGGCACATGTTTGGGATATGAGCAATAAACTGCCATCACCGTCATCGACATCATGGCCATCAAAGGACTCCACTAACAGAGGGATGGAAACCACTAGCTGTTTTTTAAAAAATCAATTTTTCCTATCTTTCTTCCTCCATAAATAGTCACTACAATTGTGTGTAAATAACTGGCCAATTATCTTTCAGCAACGATGGGTCCAAGGGGTGGATGTTGATCCAAAAAGACCAATTAGAGTCTTTTTCTGAGATTTACATAGAGTCTCTGGGAGGTGAGAAGGCTTCTGGAGTGGGGCAGAATTTCTAGTGGTCCTGAAGCCATAGAGAGAAATCCTCGAATCTTACCCTCAGAGCAGTAATTTCCAGAAAAGCTCTTTGATATTTATTTTGCTTTTCATGGAGTTAAATTCTAGCGATCGAAGTCTTTGCAAAGAAACAAACACAACAACAGAAATCCCTCCTTCAAAATCTATCTGCAAATGATCTCTCATGGTTTAATGGGCCCTTTAGGTAAAACCTCTCATTGTTGCAACAAAAATGCTCAGGGCTGATTACCTTTGAAGAATGAGACCAGATCACACAGTGAGCTCTTTTATCCATCCCTGTCCTGGAAGCAAAAGCATCACCATGGATGGATGGGGAGGAAAGCACTCCCATCTCCCAGATTTCCTGGGAGTCTCCTAGAAACCCTTCGTGATTCTCTCAACTTTTGGGAACTGATACTTTCCTCCTGGAGGGTCAGGAGGGGTAATGGCAGATTGCCAGAAAGACAATGACTTATAAAATAATACAACTCTAAATTCCTTCCTTGGAACGTAGAAAAGGTTTATTTATGTATGGATTTTTTTTAAATTGTGGAAACTAGTTTAATTGGGCATGTTGAACTTGAGATACCTGAAACAGGTGCAAGTGGCAGTATCAAGTCGTAATTGGCTGGATGAGTCTGTAACTTAAGGGAGAGTGTGGCTGGACTTATAAGTTTGGGAGTTGTAGTATGCGGGAGCCATAGGAAGCCACGGCACCGGATGAGAATACAAAGGGGAGGGAGTGCTCCCTGTCCCCACCTTGGCGTAGGAACCTCTTTCCTTTGGCAAGTGAGCTGAACAGAATCCCAGGACACGCTGTGGGTATAGATGAGCTTTTTTTCCTTGGGTTACCTGGGAGATTGTTCCATTCTCCCAACCTCTGTTATGTTTCTGACTCTTGCAAGCAATTATGTCTCAAAGTGAGAAGCTGTGGAATAAAGAGATGAGGCACATTAGAAAATCAAAGATGTTGCCTAAAAGTGCCCAACCAATATCTTGACTGTACTGTGTATCTCCACACTGTGGCTGTCATTCTCACTGTTTTTCTTTCCCATTGGGAAAGAAACTTCTTGAGATTCTTGTGACTGATTGGAGTCATTAGAAATTGTGTCTTATCATAGAAGTCTTTGCCTAGAACCTCTCCTTCCCAGAAGCCATATATTAATCCCAGGGAAAGTCTCTGATTGGCCCCATTTAGGTCACATGTCCAACTCTTGGGCCAATCACTTTGTGACTTGGTTGGATATTATCTGTGGTGAATTACCCTGTTGCTGTCTCCTTCAGTCACTTGGTGTCTTTGTGAGCTGATCAGTTTTCTCTATCTCTTCTCCTCTCTATTTCTCCCTGTCAATTTCTCTGTGTCTCCCTGCCTCCCTACTGTTCTCTGTAGACCTCTCTTGGTTTTTCCCTATAAAAGTTTCTGTGTCTCTACCCTGTCTCTGTTTTTTTCCCTGTCTCTCATTTATTCTCTGTCTCTGCAGGTACTGCCTGTCTCTCGATAGAGATGGAACTCAAGTCTGTCTTGCTGAACTCTAGTGTCTGGTATACAGCCGGCATTCAATAAACACTAAATAAACAAGTGAATGAGAATATCAGCCTTCACATGAAGATTTACAGTCAGAGGAAAATTAATACCTTCTGGGAGCACATGGTAAGGATGTACCTGGCGTCATGGCATTTTAGGAATAGGAAGAAACGTCTGGCATCATAGTCATGGTGAAATCTATTCTGGCCTGGAGGCAGAGGGCTTGCTTGCCTCCATGGCCATAGCATCTCTTATCATCAGGGTCTAGGAATCGTGGGGCTATTACCTGCCTCTAATATATATTCTGGCAGCCTCTCTCAATTCTTCCTGTTGTCTCGTCGGCACCTCTTCTGCTCTAGCTTAAGTCTAATTTCAACCAAGAGTAGATCTAGTCATCACCAAGATGTGCAATGGTGACATTAAAAAAAATAGTTTTTCTTTATTTCTTCTAAAAAACCCTGGGATGTATGTGCAGAACGTGCAGGTTTGTTACAAAGCTATACATGTGCCATGGTGGCTTGCTGCACCTATTGACCCATCCTCTGAGTTCCCTCCCCTCACCCCCAAACCCCCAACAGGCCCTGGTGTGTGTTGTTCCCCTCCCTGTGTCCATGTGTTCTCATTGTTCAGCTACCACTTCTGTGTGAGAACATGTAGTGTTTGGTTTTCTGTTCCTGTGTTAGTTTGCTGAGGATGATGGCTTCCAGCTTCATCCACGTTCCTGCAAAGGACATGATCTCATTCCTTTTTATGGCTGCATAGTATTCCATGGTGTATATATGCCACATTTTCTTTATCCAGTCTATCATTGATGGGCATTTTGGTTGGTTCCATGTCTTTGCTATTGTGAATAGTGCTGCAATAAACATACGTATGCATGTGTCTTTATAGTACAATGATTTATATTCCTTTGGGTATATACCCAGTAATGGGGGTTGCTGGGTCAAATGGTATTTCCGGTTCTAGATCCTTGAAGAATTGAATGGTAACATTTTTTCCCATGACTCCATTAAGGTTTTCCCAAAGGAGAACTTGGATATTCAGAGCAGGCTTGTTGGAAAACCCTGTCCTGGGAGGCAAGATTCCTGGGTTAATAGTCCAGGTTCTGAGATGATCTGGCTATGTGACCTAGGGTAAGCCACTTTTTTTCTGTGAGCTTCAGTTTTCTGTCTACACAACAGTCAGCTCCACCAGGTGATCCTATAGACCTATCCCACTGATAGTCTTCCTCTGTCACTTCCAGTAGGTTAAAAGCTAGCATGTTACACACGTGCCTGACTGCTATGGCTGAGTCCTAAAAACTTATGGCAAATACCATCTGGCCCCAATCTTTAGTAATTTTGTAAAGGCTTCCAGTGACCTCTGTCTGTCATCTCTTTGTATCCAGAAGGCAAGAGTGGCTTTGAATTCTGTCATCCTCCCTCACCAAACCTTCAGCGTGGGCCATTAAAATGCATTTGTAATGAAAGATTGAGAAATAAGGGGGGCTACGTTCAGACATTAATGGAACCTATCACATAAATTCCACTAAAATATTTTATGTCAGGCAACATAATGGAAAGTGAGGACTTTTGTTGGGGGGGTTGCTGGGGACACTGGATCCAATCCTCTTTTTAGGTGTCCTTGTTCATGGAAGAAATGATGGCTTACTCATCATTCTTTTTACTAAAGAAAAATTTAATGAGCACCTACTATATCCTGAGATCTGTCTTCACGATGCTAGCCTACTCAGGCAAGAAAATCATCCTGGGATAGAAGACTAAGTCCCCAGATCCAGTTTTGCCACTTGCTTACTGCGTGAGCTTGGGGAAAATTTCTGAAGCTCTTTGACCCTGTTTTCATGTCTGTAAAGTGGGGATAGCAGCATTACCTCTCTCTTAAGGTTATGGTGAGCTCAAGGGAAGGCAGGGCATGCCATGTGTTAGCACAGCTCCGAGGGCATACAAAAGTGCTTTGGAACTGGCTGTTTCTATTACTTATTACCTTGTGCCAGGTAGATCTGATGCTTTGCTTATGCCACAGTGTTACGTTTAGTTACACCACGGCCATCCGGTCCACTGCTGCTATTTGACAGATGAGAAAATGATCTTGCTTAAGGTCATACAACTCTTGATATTTGGTCACAAAAATTAATGGATGCCAAACTCAGGTAGGCCCTTGGGGCTACCTATACATATTTTTTATTTGTGCTAATACAGATTATCTCATTTATTCTGTACAGCACATCTAAGTGGTAGGTGTCACTATTACCTCCGAGGTACAGATAAGGAAAGGAATGTATTAAAAGGCCACGTGGCCCCCGTCGTTCTCCATCTTCATGGCAACCCTGCAGAGGCGATATTTTCATTCTGCAGTCAGATAATTTGAGGCTTGGAGAGATTAAGCAAAATGCCCCAGGCTTCAAGGCAAATACAAGGCGGAGATCGGATATGAAGCATAGATCTGCTTGACTGGAGAACCCATGGCCTTTCCCTTAAACGATGTAGCAAAATGATTCAGAATTCCAGTTGTGGAAACAGGCATCCTAAACTTATCTATTAAAGATGACAACCTCAACACTGTAGCACCCCTCCTCTGTTTTCTATGGGCCTTCTCTACTTTATTTTTAAATTAAATTTATTTATTTTGAGACATCAGTTGCCCATGCTGGAGTGCAGCACAGTGTCAGCTCACTGTAACCTACGCTTCTTGGGTTCAAGTGGGTTCTCGGGTGCCTCAGCCTCCAGAGTAGCTGGGATTACAGGCATGTGACAGCACACTCTGCTGATTTTCTTGGATTTTTAGTAGAGATGGGGTTCCGCCATGTTAACCATGCTGGCCTCTAACTTTTGGGCCCAAGTGATCCACCCATCTCTGGTTCCCAAAGTTCTGGGATTATAGGCGGGAGCCACCCACCTCTGCTTTATTCTCTCAAATACTTATCACTTTCTTATAGGTTGCGTATTGTACTTATTTATTTTGTTATTGTCTTCAGCCACTTCACAAGAATGTAAGCTCTGTGAATGTGGGGATTTTTTTCTATTTTATCCACCACTTTATCCCTTGCTCCTGGAATATACCAATATATGCTTGGCCCAAGGTAGACCTATCTATAATAATTGAGCTTCCTCAAGAGCAAAACGGGGAAAACAGTGACACCCACTTCATAGGGTGGGTTTAAGGAAGATAAGGGTTAATGCACCTGAAGGTGCTGAAACAGGGTCAGGAACGCACTCTGCTTGTTAACTACTGTGATGTAACCCATTGCATGCCAGCACTTTATTAATGTCACCTCTTCCCTGATGACTGCTCACTGTGCCAGTATTTGTTTTACATATATCATCTAATGGATGCCTTTGAACAGTGATTGCCCTCACTTTACAAATGGGGAAATGGAGGGGTTAAAAGGCAGTGCCTTTTTCCTTCATGCCATTGATCAGTATCTAGGGAAGACGTCTTCATGGCGCCTACCAAAGTCATCCTCTCCAGCTGTCCTCCTGTGCAAACTCGCCCCAATTCTGTGCTACCACTTCCTGTTTCCACTCATGAAACTCAAAAGCTTTACAGAATCAGTGGTGGTTTGCAAAATACCCCACGAACATCCTCCTTAATTAACGCCAGTCTTCATGTAAAGCCACATTAGTAGGACTATTGTATCTTAAGACCCCGACGCAATGCAATGCCCAGGACAATCTATATCTGAAGTGTTTGAAACAGTTTACCTTCCCCCAATTTTACAGAAAAAATTAATTTATACTAAATGCTGTTGCACAATCAGATTTATCACTCAGGGGATTAAGAAAAACGAAGCACCAATTTAATGACAGGATTTAGTTCATTATTTATCTTCTAGCATGTAAATTATAGATTATCATACATTTTTCATTCTTTGGGTGCCCACCACCTAATTCCAGAAAAAAAGAGAATCCTGTACTACAAAGAGTAAGTGTCTCCTCTCTGGGCACAAGAGCCATCTCTTCTGCCTTCTGACGGACGATAATCTGTCAAAATGAAAAATTAATGTCTGCTCCCTTAATTCATCATTGCCTGCTTCTGTTCTATTAATGCCTTTCCCCCTTCTTACTTCCCTCCTTCCTCCCTCTGCCTCCCCCTCCCCCTTCCTTCTACACCCACCGCAATGGTGTGACTCTGTTCACCAGCAGTGACTTGGAGTGGTGGTGGTGAATAGGAAAAAGAAAAAGAAAAAGAAAATCAAATCCATTGACCTCTGGTTCCATGTAGCATCTGTTAAGATGGAAAACAATGGGCTCTGCTTTAGTCATGGAACGCAGCAGGGCCTCATGATGTCAATGTTGATGTCGAGTGTGTATATTACAGCAGGCATCTTGGACATTCTATTTCCTTCTAAGACCTGTGGTTGGCATAGGGATATCAAACTGCGTGGTGTTTCAGTATCATCAGATTCACTGTCCAAATGATGAATCTTGGAATTTGGTAGTGAAACTTACAAGCCATCTGATCCAACTCCTCTGTTTTACAGATCAGAAGACAGAGCCTCAGAGAGGAGATGGGTTTTGCTAAAAGTCCCACAACTAGCGAAACTAGCAGCACTATAAATTATGGATGCCAAACTCAGCCAGGCTATCGAGGTCACCCATCAGTCCTTTTATTTGTTTGAATTTATCTACCTTTTTAAATTCCCTTAAAGACCCTTCAAAACTCCCAATTTCCCTGACTGTAGACACCATATCTCTCACTTCATTGCAATAACCACCTATGCCATTTACGGAACATTTCTAGCTCTCTGGTCAAATGTGTCCAAAGCTCTGAGTCCATCTTCCACACCACTGGTACAAGGAGAGTCGAGGAGGCAGACCATGCACAACTCCAGGAGCTTGGCCAGATCATAATCTCTCCTCTCCATGGTGGCTGAGAATACGGGCCCTGCATCTAAACTACCTGTGTTCTTCTCCTCGCTCTGCCACTTACTGGCTGTGTGACCCCAGACAAATTACTTAACCTCTCTTGATATTTCCCTGTCTGTTAAATGGAGATAATAATAATATCTACTTCCTCGAGTTGTGCTGAATATTAAGTAGTTTAATTCATATAAAGGACTTAGCATCATGCCTGACTTGTGCTGGTTCAGTCAATAACAGCCGCTGCTGGAAAAATGGGAATTATTTTACATGTGTCATGGATTTCACTTTTGGATTGAAGGGGGCCTTTGTACAGAGCCCTAGGCCTTTGTACTTTTTAAAGTGCCACGTAAACCTAAGTGGCGGATTGATGACGATGGCGATAATGATTAATGCTGTCACCATCGTCTTAACTCTCAATCACATGATAAGGTAGAAGAATTGAGTCCTTCTAAGGAGCTTGGAGTGGGGAGGGGCTAGGGTGCAGAACACGGCAGAGGGCAAGCTGGTTAAAGAAAATACAAGAACTTGGTCAAAAGAACCAATAATGCCGCTTATCCTGGACACAAGAAAATTTCAGGGCAGGGAACCACCCAGAGGTGGCAGGAGAATGGATTGTTTTTGTCTCACCAGCTCTAAGCACCTTCCTTTGCAGGGACTAGAGAATACGGTTGTGGAGGTGCCTGTGTGTAAGTCTTGCTCACAGCAGACAGAAAGGAGGCATTGGTTTCAGCACAGATAATTCTGCTCCTTTCGAATGTTTGCAGCACACAGCTGCCCAGAGCTGAGAGTGGGGACAATCTCAAGAGGCCCTGCAAGCCACGCCTCGGACATATCACAAGGATGGCTGCCTCTTGCCACAGAAGTCCAAGTCAATAATTCTCCTCAAGCTGGAAAAGAGATGGCCTGGCTTCATCCAGGGAAGAAGACAGGACGATGTGGGAAAGGAAAGCATTCACAAGACACACACACACACACACACACACACACACACACACACACACACACACAAAACCCACACACCATGTCAGACCCACAGATAAGCCAGTCACAGGCACGCACAAACACATACACAGACCAATGCCAGCATGAAGAGACACTAAGACACAAAGAGAGACATCCTA
The DNA here is from genome assembly GCF_001604975.1 of Cebus imitator. NCBI lineage: Eukaryota > Metazoa > Chordata > Mammalia > Primates > Cebidae > Cebus > Cebus imitator. The sequence goes on from NW_016107319.1 coordinate 3,338,997, forward strand.
AATCAACACAGAGAGTCATGCAGACACTGAAAGACCATGCAAACCTGCGACCACAGAGAGGCACATAGAGACATGCAGGAGATAATGTGTAACACACATATATGCAAATGCAAATCCAGACAGGCATGGTGAGAAATGCAAGATGCAGGTATGCAGAGACCCAAAGATGTGCATATATGCATGCATGCACACACACATGCACATACACATGCGCACACACACGTATCACATAATACAATGATTAAAAGCTAAATGACAACTAGGAATCGCTATAAAAAAGTAAGAAAGAACTGTGGCGAGAATTCTGTGAGTTCCCACTGTTGAAAGAGGGTGGGATAGTCTGCCACCTCCCTCACAGCCATCCTATGTGGCTCTCTGTCTGGTGCAGTTTGCTCTGCAAGTAAGCAGTTCTGATTTACATGATAGATAGAAACCATTTATACAGTTAAACACAGTAGGGATCTAAATGCGGTTCCCCGCAGAACGCCAGATGTGAATAGATGAACATTTGATTGTCCTCGTGCCTGTTTCTGACAAGCTAACAGATAAGAAACCATCCCACTAAATTCCCAGAAAACTGGAGACCACGAATACAGATAGCAACATGCAGGAAGAGCGAGGATTTATTAAGGCAGATTTCTAAATATTAAAGAGATGGTAGCTGGCTGTGCTTTCCTCAGCAGACTTTGTAGGCGAGAAATCACTTCATAACAAAGATGAATGGGTAGAGCTCCTACCAGGGAATTTCAGGTCCTAGAGCACTGGGAATGACCTCATGTGGGCATTAAGCAGGCATCGTGCACACTTCTGGACTTTAGGGTATCTGGAACTGGGAGATCCCACAGCCTGGAATCATCTCTTTCTTAGAGCTGCCTGCAATTCCATTGTGAAATGCAACCCATTCACTAGAAAGACTTGGAGTCTCCCAGAAATATTTTCTTAAAATATAATATAGCCAGGCAGAGTGGTATTAAACCTGTAATACCAGCACTTTGGGAGACCGAAGCAGGAGGGTTATTCGAGCCCATGGGTTCAAGAACAGCCTGGGAAAATCATAGAGAAATCCCATCTGTACAAAAAATAAAAAAAAATTAGTTGGGCAAAGCGGCATGCACCTGTAGTCCTAGTTACTCAGGAAGCTGAGGTGGGAGGACCCCTCAATTCCTGAAGTTCAAGGCTGCAGTGAGATATGATTGCACCACTGCTCTTCAGCCTGGGCAACAGAGTAAGATGTTGTCTCTAAAAATAAATAATAAATATACAAAAAACATATATAAATACACACATGAAGATATGTTCAGCATCACTAGTCAACAGAGAAATGCAAATCAAAACCACATTGAAACACTACTTCACACCCATCAGGATGTGTAAGAAAAAAAGAAAATAACAAATGTCAACATGTGTAGAAATTGGAACCCCTGTGCACTGCTGGTGGGAGTGTAAAATGATGCAGTCAGTCTGGAAAATAGTATGGAGGTTCCTTTAAAAAACTAAATATAGAATTACCACATAATCCAGCAATTTCACTTCTGGGTATATATTCAATATAAAAGAAAGCAGAGACGCAAACAGATATTCACACACCCATCTTCGTAACAGCAAACAGCAATATTCATGACAGCCAAAAGGTGGAAGAAAGCCAAGTGTCCGATGGCAGACAAATGAATAAACGTCATGTGGTATACACATGTAACTCTGAATGTCATATGGCCTTCAAAAGAAGTTTTAACACATGCTATAACATGAATGAACCTTTAAGGCAACAGGCTAGTGAAGCCAGTCACAAAAGGGCAAATAGTATATAGTCCCCTTTATACGCGGAGACTAAAGTGAGAGAGAGAAAAAGTAGAATACTGGTTTCCAGGGGCTGGTGAAAGGGAGAACAGACAGTGTTTGATGGGCACAGAGTCTCCGTCTGACAAAATGAAAAAGTTCTAGAGACATCTGGTGGTGATGGTTACAGAACATTCTGAAAGTACTTAATGCCACAGAACTGTATACTTAAAAACAGAGTGGTGGCTAGGCACGGTGTCTCACACCTGTAATCCCAGCACTTTGGGAGGCCAAGGTGAGTAGATCACATCAGGAGTTCGAGACCGGTCTGGCCAACAAGGTGAAACCTCATCCTTACTAAAGATACAAAAATCAGCCGGGTGTGGTGGTGCACACCAGTAGTCCCAGTTACTCAGGGGACTGAGGCAGGGGAATTCCTTGAACCCGGGAGGTGGAGGTTGCAGTGAGCCGAGACCACGCCACTGCACTCCAGCCTAGGTGACTGAGCAAGACTCCATCTCAAAAAAATAAATAATAAAATAAAAAAATAAAGTGGTAAATGTTATGTTATTTTACCACAATAAAATAAATATGTTTGAGTGTGTATATATGTGTATACATATGTGTTTATATATATGCATATATACACATATACATACAAACAAGAATGATTTAGCTCCCCGCAACGAAGAATGATTTAGTCCCAAATTTCAATAGTGCCAAGGTTGAGAAATGCTGAATTATATCAATTGCATGTGAGAATGCTCTCCCACAATTCCTGCCTTCACCTTTTCTCCTTTCCTCCTTCCTAATTCATCTGCCCACTCATTCACCCAAAACGGAAAACATCCACCCATGCTGAACATTTATTTAGAGTGTTGTCATGTTCTAATTTCTCATCACAATTTCCGATCAAACATAGGCAGAGTGGGCACGCAGAAAATGATTGTTGATAAGAAAGCCCATGTTTAATAGGAAAACCAATTATTCAAAAAACATGGATTGGTAGATCCTGTTCCAGGTAAATGGTGTAGAAATCATAATGATAATCATTCTGTTTTTGAGGTGCACATTGGCACCCCTGAATTCAGTGAATCTTATCAGGTTGGCTTGGAGATCTAAAACTTCTATCTTACACACACACACACACACACACACTCACACACACAGAGAGTGTGTGAGTGTGTGTGAGAGTAATGGACAAGATATGTTTATATATATAATCAAAAGAAGACTTGGCCAAGAAAAGAACTTCATTTCTTCTTTCAAAGCTACTCTAAAACAGAACCACTGTTTTGTCCAAAGTACCCCATAAATATACTTTTTCTTCCTTTCCTTCCCTTTACTTCCTCCCTTCCCTTCCTTCCTTCTTTTCTTTCCTCCCTACCTTCCTTCCTCCCTCCCTTTCTTCCTTCTTCCCTCCCTCCCACCCTCCTTCCTTTCCTTCTATCCTTCCTTCTTTCCTTCCTTGCTTCCTCCTTCTCTTCCTCCTTCTCTTCTTTCCTTCCTCCCTTTTTTCGTCCCTCCTTTCTTTATTCCTTCTTCCTTCCCTCCTTCCTTCCCTTTCTTCCTTTCTTCCTCCATCCTTTCTTTTCTCCCTCTCTTTTTCCCTTTTTTCCTCCTTCCTTTCCTCCTTCTTTCCTTCCCTCCTTCCTTCTTTTCCAGAAACTCAAGTTAAAAAGAAATAACTTGATTAACCCATGGAAGTGGGTTAGAGAGATGCAGTGACAGACTCTAAGGTGACCCCCGATGATCCCCCCACCTTACGCTATTCACACACTTGTGTTATTCTCTCCCTATAAGTGAGGACAAGACCCATGACTTCCTTCTAACCAATAGAGTGTGGCAAAGGTGATGGGCTGCCCTTCCATGACTATGTCATGTGTTATATAAGATTTCACCTTCCTAACACACTCACTAGAGACTCTTTTTTTCTGGCTGGTTGAAATAAGTAGCCACATTGGAAAAGTTCATGTAGAAAGAGACCATAGGGTTAGAAGCTAAGGGCAGCCTGTGGCCAACAACAACAGATTTAAGCTCCAGTCAAAAGGAATCGAATACTGCCAAGAACCACGCAGATATGAAAATGGACCCTTCCCCACTTGAGCTTCCAGATGGAAACCCAGGCCTGGCTGACATCTTGATTATAGCCTCATGAGAACCTAGGCCAAAAACCCAATTAAAATGTGTCTGGAACCCTGATCCATGAAACCGTAAGCTAATAAATGTGAGTTGTTTTAAATCTCTGCATTTGTGCTCATTTGTTATGCAACAAGAGAAAACTAAGATAGAAGAACTATATCAGGAAAGCATTTCTTTATGCCCTTAAATTTCTCCCATTAACACAGAAAGAGGGACATTTTCCCCAGCTCTGAACCCAGTGAGATGAGAAGTTGTGGAACCACGATTCTGTCTGAGCAGCCCTAGATTTATGAATGGCTCCAACTTCCATTAGGTTGCAGGAAGGGGATAGGGTATCTCTGTTCATATTTAGAAGTCCATTTGTTTCCATTCCTTGTCAGCAGTTTGCATAAGTGAGTGGTTTTATTTCTGGTGAGAGAGGAGGGAAAACGCATGAGTTACCCCAGCAGTGGAAGATTTGTCAAATAAAGCTTTTAATAATGGGTCTGTTTGACAGTTTTATAGTTCTTCAACTTCCCAGCCATTTGAAGGTGGTAGGTTTTCAATAAAAATTAAGTCCTTTTCCAAGAGAAACTCGGTCCCCTGTTATTTTAAAACAACTAGTCCAGGGTGCACTGAAGCACCTTAATTCCACCACCGAAAGTAAATCTCCCTCCTTTTCCGTATTAATAACTTGGGCAATCCATCAGCCTGAGACGGACTGTGAGCTTTTTGCACTAGTATATCCAGGTGGCCTGATGAACCACATCCGTAACTAGACTTGCTCGGTGATCATTAGGCTGTTCCCGAAAATAAATGACCAGGCCTTCTCTCCAGCTTACGTAAGTACACCAGGGAGGGGGCCAGCAGCCTGGACTTCATTCTTTAATTTCTGTGGATTCTACAAAAGTTCTTCTGGGATAAAAGAAGTGGTTCAGAAACTGGTCCATTAAGAGGGAGGCAGCATGCTGGAATGGACCAGGAACTGGAGCCCGAATGCCTTGCTTCCTGAGCCAGCTCCATTGCCCCTAATCGTCTGACCAGAGGTTCACCACCTGACTTCTCAGATTTGTAGTTTCTCCATTTGTCAATAGAAGGGTGGTAAAAAGAAGGTGAAAGCATGGGCTTAGAAATAAAAAATCGGGGGCTCAAATCCTGCCTCCATAATCTGCTGGAATGATTAAGGGTGTATATTGAATCTCTCTGTGCCTCATTTTCCTCATATGAAAAATGTGATAGCAGATGGAAATGAAAATTAAAACCATAACAAAATATCACCTTCGCCCTGCAAGAATGGTCATTATTAAAATGTTAAAGAACAACAGATGTCAGCTTTGGCCAGGCGCGGTGGCTCACACCTGTAATCCCAGAACTTTGAGAGGCCGAGGAGGGCAGGTCACCTCCTGCCAGGAGTTCAAGACCAGCCTAGCCAACATGGAAAAACCTTGTCTGTACTAATAATACAAAAATTAGCTGGGTGTGGTGGCATGCGCCTGTATTTCCAGCTATTCAGGAGGCTGAGGCAGGAGAATTGCTTGAACTCAGGAGGCAGAGGTTACAGTGAGGCTAAATTACACCACTGCACTCTAGTTTGGGCAACAGAGCAAGACTCCATCTCAAAAA
>NW_016107319.1:3344526-3410588 GCF_001604975.1 Cebus imitator
AAAAAAAAAAAAAAAAAAGAAGAAGAAAGAAAGAAACTACATATTGGTGTGGAGGATATGGTGAAAAGAAAATGCTAATATACTGCTGGTGGGAATGTAAATTAATACAACCTCTATGAAAAACAGTACAGAGCCGCTTGATCTAGCAATCCTACTACTGGATATCTACCCAAAGGAAAAGCAGTTATTTCATCAAAAAGAAAGACTTCTGCACACATATGTTTGATGCAGGACAATTCACAACTGCAAAGATCTGAAACCTACCTAAGTGCACAAAGACCACTGAGCAGATAAAGAAAATATGGTATATATACACCATGAAATACTACTCAATCATAAAAAAGAATAAAATAATGTATTTTGCACCAACTTGGATGGAGCTGGACACAATTATTCTAAGTGAAGTAACTCAGGAATGGAAAACTAAATACTGCATATTCTCACTTAAAAGTGGAAGCTAAGCCATGAGTACACAGAGGCATACAGAGTGGTCTGATGGACATTGGAGACACAGAAGTGGGGAGGGTAGAAGGAGGGTGACAGATTAAAAACTACATATTGGGTACAATGGAAACTACTCGAGTGATGGGTGCACAAAAATCTCAGACTTCACCACTATACAATTCATCCAATTCAACCAATAACCACTTGTGCAACAAAAGCTATTAAAATTTTAAAAAATGTGATAACCGCTTCTAACAGTCCTTGGAGATCAAGAAGATTCATCTCTGTACACTTTTCTTGATTCATCCTAAGTGTCCATTCAATGCCCCCTGTTCTATGATTACATTTATTACTCTTATTTTTGGGTATGTCATTACCATCACAAAATTGTACTAAGCCCAGAAACCAGAGATTCAGATTAAGTGGGAGCTCTTGCTCTGCCACAACCCATTCTCTGTGCCCCATCAGAGAAAGCATCCTGCATTCCATGAGTCCCTTGTGGGTCCCAGTGTTCCCATACAATCAGTGCCCTTCCAGATGGCATCTCTGAATGTCAAATGTTGCTTCAGACCCGGGGAAACAGCCAAAAGCTGTGAGAATAAAGGTTCAGGAATGGAAAGTGTTAGGGAAGAGACCATCGCCTTTCGTTATAAGTCTTTTGCATAATTTGGATTTTTGCAATGTGCCACTACTACTTTGATTTAAAAAGTGTTTTTATTATAAATGCAAAAATAAATGGCATAAAGGGCATCAACTTTAAGGAAGTAAAGAGATACTAGCTGTTACTTGGGTTGACCCCTGGCCTGGACATTCAAAAGCATCTTCCACCAAGCCTGAGGTTTTCCTCATCCTCTGGGGCTGCAGAACCATCAACAAGCACACAGCAGTTTCCCAAACTCTTCTCCTAGGAGGCAAATACAGTATGCCAAAGTCTTTTCCTTTCCAAAGCCTCAAAGCCTCACCCACCGCAGGCTCGGTAGCCTCTTGCCTCCTATTCTTCTCACTGGAAGCACTCATTTTTACCTGGTATCACAGGTTTCTGCCTAGAATCTACCAGAGCCAACACTCAGCCCCAGTGAAACCTCCAAGGTATGTCCCCCAATAATGCCCTTCTACCTACAGCCTATTATCCCCAGGGGCTCTTTCTTCTCACGGCACAAACACAGAGCCCTTGTATGCTAGGAGAATCCAGAGCTCCCAAGTAACTCTCCATTCATTGCCAAGTGCACCTATTACAGGTATAAATTGTCACCTGGTCTTAATCTTCATCATCTCCATCATTATCCTCTTTATGCTTTACTCTCCTTAAGAAGTCAGTTCACAACTGCAAAGTCATGAAACGAACCCAAATGCCCATCAATCAAAGAGTGGATAAAGAAACTGTGGTATAGTTATATGATGGAATATTATGCAGTCATAAAAAGGAATGAATTAACAGCATTTACAATGACCTAGATGAGACTGGAGGCTATTAGTCTAAGTGAAGTAACTCAGGAATGGAAAACCAAACGTTGTATGTTCTCACTGATATGTAGTAGCTAAGCTATGGGGATGCAAAGGCATAAGAATGATACAGTGGACTTTCGGGACACTGAGGGAAGAGTGAGAGGGAGGTAAGGGATAAAAGACAACAAATATGGTGCAGTGCATACTGCTCAGGTGATGAGTGCACCAAAATCTCACCAATCACCACCAAAGAACTTAGGTAACCAAATACCACCTGTACCACTAATAATTTACGGAAAAATTTTTAAAATGGTAGAGCATAGAGAGGAGAGTCCATGGGAGACATGAAACGTTTTTTTAAAAAAGAGGTCAGATTCAGCAATCCCACCACTGAGAATTTATTCAAAGGAAAGAAAATTATTATATCTAACAGATATCGACACTCCCATGCACATTGCCACACTCTTCACAATAGCCGAGATACGGAATCAACCTAAGTGTCCATTAATGGATGAATGAAGAAAGTGGAGTAAACAATGCTATACTCTCCAGCTGTTTTAAAAAAAATGAATTCTTGTCCTTGGTGGCAACATAAATGGAAGTAGAAGACATTATATTAAGGGAAACAATCCAGGCACAGAAAATTGAACGTGGCATGTTCTCACTCACATGTGGAAGCCAAAGAACGTTGATCTTGCAGAAGTGAAAAATAGAACAGAGGATATGGTAACGGTGAGGGAAGGATAGGACAGGGGAAGAGAAGGGTAAGAAGCGATTTGTTTAAGGATGCAAATTTATAGCTAGATGGGAAGAATAAGTTCTAGTGTGCTACAGCAAAGAGATTATGGTTTTTGCCACTGAAAGTAATGGCAAAACCGCACTAACTTTTGCACCAACCTAATAATTAACAATAATACGCAGTTTCAAATAGGAAGATATTGACTATTCCCCACACAAAGAAACGATACAGGTTTGAGATGATGGACATGTTAATTACCCTGATCTGATCATTATGTATTATCTGTATCACAGCATCACTATGTACCCCATGAACATGTACAAGTATTATTTATCTACTTAAAAAAATAAATAAAAAGAAGGCAGAAATTTCACCCTTACCCACAGAAACTTCTATGTGATTTCCTGGGGACTGCCTATTCTCTTGCTACATTGAGTTTAAATAGTTCAGCATGCTTTGCTCTTAGTGCTTGTCTTTCCAAGCTGAAAATACAGTTTGACACCAGGTTGGCCTATTGGCCAGGCTGGTCTCAAACTCCTGACCTCTGGTGATCCTCCCGCCTTGGCCTCCCAAAGTGCTAGGATTACAGGCATGAGCCATTGTGCTGGGCCTAAAGTAATTTTTTTTTTTTTTTCTGAGACTGAATCTTATCCTGTTGCCAGACTGGAGTGCAATGGTACAATCCTGGCTCACAACAATCTCTGCCTCCTGGGTTCAAATGATTCTCCTGCCTCAGCCTCCCAAGTAGCTGGGATTACAGGTGCCTGGCTAATTTTTGTATTTTTAGTAGAGACGGGGTTTTATCATGTTGGCCAGGATGGTCTTGAGCTCTTTACCTCATGATCCGCCCGCCATGGCCTCCCAAAGTGCTGAGATTACAGGCAAGAGCCACTGTGCCCGGCCTAAAATGATTTTTTGAATTAAGTTTCTGACTCACAGGCATTCTTCGAACCAAGGTAGCCCTTTCCGATATCTTTCCCTGTGCAGTCACTGGCTTCTCCTGAACACTGTCCTCCCACCACCACCCGCCCCCCAGCCCCCGTTGTCTGCAGAGGAGTTAACGGTGCCCCCAAGGTCTCTGTCCTGGCAAAGGAACCTGCTTGGAAGAAGACTGCTCTATTACGACCACCCTTGGTCATTCCTTCCTGGAATTTAATTGGATTTTTCCTCTTTCCTTTGTTAGTCAAAATCACATCATAAAAATCTCCCTGAGTGCAATAATTTTTCTTCAGCACCATTCCAATGGTGTCATGACGAGGCTTGATGGAAAAGGTGCTCCCTCCCATTCCACATAGGAAATAAATATTTGACTTGCAACTGAGACTTTATTTATGAAATGGATTAACTCCTACAACTTCCTGGAGGGGGAGGGAGCGAAGGGCAGGCCTCTGATTTCCCATTGATGGTGGAGGTCAATTCATCAGTTGTTTTCACAAAGGAGCACCTGAAATTGTTTCGGGATTCCAGCAGGGCAGAATTTCATAAAGCGTAGTCCACACACGGCCTAAATCAGAGTCTCTTGGTATGCCTAATGAAACCTCAGATTCCAACACCCAGCCTCTGGCCCATTGAGTCCAAATCCCTGGTGGATCCAAACAGACACTACCATTTTACCAGTAGGGTAATGGTTTTCACATTTTAGTTGATCAGTGAAGATGCCAGGGTAGGAGGTAGAGGATCCCAAAGTAGATGTTTGCTGGATGAAATTTAAAAGGGGGAGTACTTGGCATCCCATCATGCACTTGGGTTACAGCACTATAAACAGGCATCAGGACATGACTCTCATATGAATAGCCTCTTCATTTAATGTACCCCTACTTCTTACACCCCAAATCCTATGGCTTAAGGATAAATTTTGGAAGAAATTTTCACTTTGTGAAAGTGTAGTTGGCTTTCTCAAATGTTGGATAAGGAACTCAGGGAAAAGATGCAATGGCTTGGGTTTTATCAATACACGCATACACACATTCTCATCTACACACACCTATACATCAATAGAAACATTGGATCTGCAGTATTTAAGCCATCAATATTTCAGATTGATTGATATTAGCGTGCAAAGTAGTTAATTATGCATCATTTCAGTTATGATTCATGTTGATCTAAGGTCAAAAGAGACTCTGCATTTTAAAATAGAAGGATCTGTTTCAGAAGGAGTCAATCCTCGTGAAAGAAACCACAAGAGAGAAAGTTGATGAAAATGCTTCAGGATGAGCCAGAGAGTCTTCAAAGTCCTAGGGGAAAAGTTTGCATTTTCAGGTTGCTTTAATATTTTTCAGGATCTCCTTGAGACTTGTGGGGGTATTCATGATTTAACTGGAGAAATTCTAGAGAATGTACCCCACCTCAATAATTGGATCCATTTCACCCTGTTTGTTTTGAAATGCTTGAGGACTTCAGATTCAATTTGGCTTTCATTAACAAAAACTGGCTACATAATAGTCTATCCAGAGACAGTATTTAAATATTGCTGAAATTGATTAATATAAAGTATGTGTTTTTTTTTTTTAATTTAACTTTTTATGATAAATTTCAGAGGTAGCCCTTACTTGGGTACTTACTTTGGGAGTGATTTGAGTGACCAGGCTGGTCTGTGTCCCCGCCCAAATATCATGTCAAATTTTAATCCTCAGGTGGGGCACAGTGGCTCACGCCTGCAATTCCAGCACTTTGGGAGGCTGAGGCAGGCAGATCACTTGAGGTCAGGAGTTCAAGACCAGCCTGTCCAACATGATGAAACCTTGTCTCCACTAAAAATACAAAAATTAGCCAGGCGTGGTGGCGGGTGCCTGTAATCCCAGCTACTCAGGAGGCTGAGGCAGGAGAATCACTTGATCCCAGGAGACAGAGGTTGCAGTGAGCTGAGATCATGCCATGGCACTCCAGCCTGGGTGACCGAGCAAGACTCTGTCTCAAAAAAAAAAATAATAATAATTGTAATCCTCAATGTTAGAGAAGGGGCTTGGTGGAAGGTGGTTGGATCATGGGGTTGACTTCTCGCACATAGTTTGGCACCATCCTTCAGTGCTGCTTCATGTAATGAGTGAACTATTGTGAGAGCTCGTTGTTTAAAAGTGTGCAGCACCTCCTCACCCACCCCTTCTGCTCCAGCCATGTGAAGTGCTGCCTCCCTCTTCACCTTCTGCCACAATTGAAGGTTTCCTGAGGCCTCCCCAAGAGCACAAGCCACTATGCTCCCTGTACAGCCTGTGGAACCGTGAGCCAATTAAACCTCTTTTCTTTACAAATTACCCAGTCTCAGGTATTTCTCTCTCTCTCTCTCTCCCTTTCTCTCTTTCTTTCTTTATAGTTTTTCTCTTGTTGCCCAGGCTGGAGTACAGTGTTGTGATCTCAGCTCACTGCAACCTCCACCTCCCAGGTTCAAGTGACTTTTCCTGCCTCAGCCTCCCAAATAGCTAGGATTACAGGTGTGTGCCAGTCATGCCTGCTTAAGTTTTTGTTTGTTTGTTTTGGTTTTTTTTTTTCTTGTATTTTTAGTAGAGATGGGATTTCATCATGTTGGTCAGGCTGATCTTGACCTCAAGTGATCCACCTGCCTTGGCCTCCCATAGTGCTGATGTGAGCCACCATACCCAGTCAGGTATTTCTTTTTTTTTTTTTCATTTATTTTTCTTACATATATACTCTTCAGTTTGAATAATTTTTACTGCTATATCTTCAAGATCACTCTATTCTGTCATTTTCATTAAGTCCATCAAATGATTTTTTAATATTAGATATTGTATTTTTTAGTTCTGAATTTTCCATTTTGTTTTTTTAATGCTTTCTACTTCTCTGATAAGATTTTTCTCTTTTCATGTATTGAAAGCATATTTTCATTTATTTCATTGTACATAGTTTTTTTTTTTAGAGGAAGAAAGAGAGAAAGAAAGAAAAAGAAAATAAAAAAAAAGAAAAAGAAAAAAAAAAGAATAAAGGAAAGGAAGAAAGAGGAAGAGGAAGAGGGAGGGAGAGAGAACAGGGGTGTTGCTTTATTGCCCGGGCTAAAATTCCGTCTAAAAATGGGTATGGCTGTAATTATATTTAATAATAGAGACATAAAAAAAATGAGGGAAGAAAATAATTAACAAGCAGCCAACCAATATTTTATTTAAACCTGTAAATACGTGTGATGTAGTACTGATAAGAGTATATATTTTGTGTATTTAAAGTGGAGAGTTCTATGAATGTTAATTAAGTCTACTTCTTCTGGATCTGAGTTCAAGTCCTGAATATCGATGTTAACTTTTGTCTCATTGATCTGTAAGTCTCCCACTGTTATTGTGTGGGAGTCCAAGTCTCTTTATAAGTCTTATATATCTGGGTATTTCTGTATTGGGTGCATATATATTTAGGATCTTTAGCTCTTCTTGTTACATTGATTCTTTTATCTTTATGTAATATCCTTTGCTTTTTTGATCTTTGTTGCTTTGAAGTCTATTTTACCAGCAAAAATTGCAACTCCTGCTTTCTATTTATTTATTTTTGCTCTCCATTTGGTTCTAAATTTTTCTCCATCCCTTTGTTTTGAGTCTTTGTGTATCCTTGCATGTAAGATGGATCTGGATGTAGCATACCAATGGATCTTGGCTTTTTTTGCCTGTCTGTGTCTTTGGATTGGGGGATTTAGTCGATTTAAATTTAGAATTAATAACAATATTGTTATTAATACACCCAGTCAGGTATTTCTTTAGAGCAGCACAAGAACTGACTAATACAGAGAGATAAAGTTAGGAATATTTCTATGATTTTTGATGCATATTGTTCTATAGCTTTCCAAAAAGTAGCATATCACTTATATTAGTTTTCTGATGCTATTGTAATAAACTGCCACAAATTTAATAGCTTGGAATAAAACAAATGTGTTGTCATAGATTTCTGTAGGTTGAAGTCATTGCTTAGCTAGAGTCAAGACATCAGCTGGTTTGTGTGCCTTCTGCAGGCTCTTGAAAGGAATTTGATTCCTTGCCTTTTCTGGTTTCTAGAAGCCACCCACATTCCTTGCCTAGCAGCCCCCTCCCTCCATCTTCAAAGCCATCAATGTGACATCTCTCTCACCCTGCTTCCAATCATACATCTCTTTCTCTGACCCTCTTCTTCAGCCTCTATTCCAACTCCAAGGACCCTGGTGATTCCATTGGGCCTCCCCACCAGGTAATGCAGGATAATTTATGTTCAGTGCAGAGCAGATTAGTAACCTTAATTTCATCTCCAACTTTAATCCCCTTTTGTTATGTAGAATAATATAATCACAGGCTCCAGGGACTCAGATGTGGACATCTTTGGGGGACCACTTTTCTATCCATTGATTCTCAAGCCATAGGATTTGGAGTGTAACAAAGGCAGGACAGAAATAAGGTCCATCACATGAGCAGACTATTCACGTGGACTAATGTCTTCATGCTACTCATTGTGCCCACTTACTATCTCCATCTAGATGCATCTGGTGGGGATGCATTCAAAAGCTTAGCATCTTAATTATCATTTTTTTGGAGTTTTCCAAAGAGTTAATTCTTTTTTTTTTTTTATTGTACTTTAGGTTCTGGGGTACATGTACAGATCATCCAAGATTGTTGCATAGGTACATACACGGCAGGGTGGTTTGCTGCCTCCATCCCCCCATCATCTATATCTGGCATTTCTCTCCCACGTTATCCCTCCCCACCCTCCCCACCCCCTATTGTCCTTCCACCAACAGACCCCAGTGTGTGATGCTCCCCTCCCTGTGTCCACATGTTTTCATGGTTCAAGACTTACCTGCCTGTGAGTGAGAACATGTGGTGTTTGATTTCCTGTTCTTGTGTCAGTTTGCTGAGAATGATGGTTCCAGAATTATCATTTTTTAATGCGTTTAGAAACTAGATATCAAATAGTGCCTTGTCACAGGTGAGGTCCTGGGTATCAGAGTCTGAGATGGGGATTAGTGGACAGTATGTTTATCAGAGGATCCTTGGTGGGAGCGGGGTAGGGGGAAATCTGCTGAAGGATGCAGAAGAAGGCAAAACTGGGACAGAGAGAAACTTGATGCTATGATACAGGCCCAACAAAGACTCAGGCAACTCCGCCCTGGAGCTGGGAAGCTCATCAGGTTCATCCCAAGCTGGGGAAGGCTACCAGGCCCTAATATACTTGCACGGGTCCATCACTGGACAGGGTGCTTTAAGGAGGAGTGCCACTCTGGGTGAGGCAGGTTTTTAGTTTTTCTGGTTTTTTTTTGCAGGGGCATGGGGTCTTACTATGTCACCCAGGCTGGTCTTGCACTCCTAGCCTCAAGAGATTCTCCCACTCCGGCCTCCTACAGTGTTGGCATTGCAGGCACGAGCTACCATGCCCAGCCAAGGCAGGGTTTCTTTTCAGCTGTGGGTCACGTTGGAGGACTACTGCAGCAGCCAAGGGAACAAGTCCTTCACCCAAAGCACATATCTGAATTGTGCATCACAGCAAGGACATGTAATTCAAAAAAAGAAAGAAAAGAAAAAAAAGCATTTTATTTAATGCTGAATATCAATGTTTTACTGTCTCCTTTATGAGGCCTCTGGCATCTCTCATCAGCCTTTTCACCTGTCCGTAGTCCTCGCCAGCACTTTGTCTATGCTTTGCTGCCCTCACCATTATAAGAGCCACAAACACTTTTCTTTACCAGATGAGCTTCATTCTCATTTTTCAGAACTTCATCCACGTCTTAATTTCCTTTTTTCTTCTGGAAGTTTCTCCCTTCTCTGTCTGCTCCTCTTCTGCCTTTTGTAGCAGAAATCTATTATCCTACTTGGTTCCTTTATTTATTTATTTTTTTTGTAGCTAACACTGAAAGCGTGACCTGCCTTTTCCAAAGCAAGGCAGACAGTTTTGAACCACGACCGACATAGGTTAAGCTCTGCTAAACTCTATGACGTGAGGATTATAAATTAAAGGTCAATCCATTCTTTCACATGGTTGCTACTGGGGAAAAAAAACCTCTTGAAATGTAGTAAATTCAGATGAATTGGAATCTTATGTCAAAGCTGCAGAAGAAAGGCTGGTGTTGGAATAAAGATCTGCTTCCAAGAGCGTATTTAGACAGATCTTGCCTCTGGTGATTCATCTCTGATGCCATCTCCTTAATCAGACATCTGTTCATCCTCCTGCCTGTAAAGTAGATGGTCATCAGAGACCCCCACACCCACTTCTATCCTCAGCTCATAGCTCAGACCTGTGGCAGGAAGGGTCTGTTTGGCTTGGGGAGATTTTGCAAAGCTTCACCAAGAAGTGAGTTTCCATCTCCCCACGGCAGCAGTACTCAGAGTGACAAAGGGCTGACTCCCCCAGGTCAACAGCCAATAGTGAGAATAGCCCTGTTAACACCAGAAAACGCTAACCATGGTCCCACCTCTGCCAAGACAAGACATGTTCTGCCACTCTGAGTTAAGCTGCTTGACAGAAATACGACAGACCCAGGCAGGAATGCATTTCTAACGGTTACTTCCATTTGCATTTTACAAAACACCAGCATGCATATTATCTCATTTCAGTTCATCAACAATCCTGTCAAGTAGGTGGAGCAGGATTATTATTTGTATAACAATTTATTTCATTTTGCAAGACAGCATATATACAATGCAGTCATACTGTAACTAAGCTACCCAAAAGCAAGTGTAGAAACATGCAGCCCAAAAGAACCAGATCTCATCCTGAGGCAATCACAAGCGCACCCAGAATCCAGACGGTGGTGCAAAGTCTGCCTTCCCTTCTCCCTTGGGTCTCCTTTCAGTCTTAAGCAGCCACCTCTAATGGAACCAGAAAGCCCTGCGTTCTCATCTCCTCTCTTCCTCTTATATGTCTCTGCCATTTCTCCTGGTTAGTGCTTTTTTCCTACCTGTGCTTTGGTGTGGAAAATGGTTTTGTTTTTGGAAGCCATAGCAAGAAAAACACACTTTTCATGAGTCCTTAAAAGCCCCTTTCTCACCACCCTTCCTTCTCTGTCCTGGAAGATGCATTTGCCCCTCGGTCTGAGGCCACCAAATTCCATATGCCCACATCCAGAATAAAGTAAACATGAAGACCAGCCTCTCTCAATATTGCTGATCATCTCTCATAGAATAACGTCATTGGGCTGTGATGCTGAAGACCCCATCCACCAGCCGTGACGATGAAGAGGAAGGAACACCCTCTCTTCCCATGTTTGTCTACTACTGGAAATGTGGAAGATGCAGAAAAGTAGGAAAGATGGTGATAATTTCACCAGTCAGTGATCATCAGCTGTTAAATAAAATTTGTAGGTGGCCATTTATTTGAACTCAGCTCCTTTACTGAACCCAACAGACCAAACCACTATGGAGCCATTCATGGTCAATGAAACTCAGTAACTTGGGACTCTATTCACAACTGAGTTGTGTTAGTTACAGCAGCTGAGCTTTAGTCAATTGCAGGTGGCCAGTGGATTCAAACAAGATGAAAATACAGAGCATTAACCAATGAATTTATTCTTTTTCCTCGCTTTTATTTTCTGTCCATAGATACTGTGTGACCATGTATGAGGCAGAGGATCTTTGAACCCATCTGGCTCACTGAATCATTTATTTAAAGGACGAGAGCTCTAAGTGAAGAAAAGGGAGGTACCTTGGTCAAAACCATATTCAGTATTTGAACCTGACCTGTTCAATGGAAAGCTGGAAAGCCCAGGCTCTTAAACATCATCCAAGTCATCCCAGAATGCAGAAACCTCAGACTGCCATCCCCAACTGAATTTGGGTTTTAGTTGCAGGAAATGAACCAAACTTCTTTCCCTCCCTGAGTTCTAAAAGTGACTCCTCTCCTTCACTCACCACTCCATTTCTCAGAACTTTCCAGAACATCCATCCAATAATACTCAGAGGGTTCACAAGATACCAATACTCTATAGTGGTTCTGTTTACTAAAAACATAATGTGAGCCAAAAATGTCATTTTAAATTTTCTACTAGCCGTGTTAAACAAGTAAGAAGAGACAGGTGATGTAAATTTTTAAATTTGTTTAACTCAATTGGACCATATTCTTTCAGTATGTGTCACCAACCACATTATAAACACTCAAAAGCCACATGTGGCCAGTGGGTACCATACTGGAAACTGTATAGGACAGTTCTATAGAATGGAGTGCAGTGTGCACTAGAATAAACCAGAAATCTTATTACATGCAAACTCCAAGGGCCCATTCTTCAAGGTTCTGACTGAACAGGTCAGCAAAGAGTTCTGCATTTTTAGCCAAGCTCTCTCAAGCGACTGCAATGAAAGCGCTCTGCAGAATACATTTTGAGAAACACTGATGTAGGAGATTGTTCAGGGCAGAGTGGAAGCTTCACCTGACCCTCAGGACATTGGCATAACTCATAGGATCTACATCCCTAAGAGGGTGCACCACTGCAATTTTCACTATTCTCTGACTCATGCACAATAAGTGAATTTAATAGGAGTATGTGAAGATGTGACTGCCCTAGATGAATAGGACGTAAGGACATCGGGTTGGACCCATTTATTCTTGCATCATCATTTATATTTGCATCATGACCCATTTCTTCAAATGATGCTTGAGGTAAAATATTAACGATCCCAATAAATAAGGAAGAGCTCAGGCAGAATCCCATTCCTTTCAAACCAGGACAACTTTGAATGGCTGTGTATCTACATAATGGTTTCTCTTTGTTTCATTCAAGAGTCTACTAATTAGGTAAGACCACTTTCCATACACAAACATGCCTCCAGGCTTGGACTCAGTTACAAGCAAGGAAGGACAAGGGTAGGAATGGTCAGACTGCCTGAGTTTTCCTTCTTGGAGTGTTTCTCAAAGCATCATTTGAGGACCAGGTATGGCAGTGATGCAAGACATGACATAGTCGGTCCTGCAAATTCGCCAAGTCCTCCTCTGCAGACAGATTCATATGGTCAGGTGTAGACTCAGAATCTCCAAGGTCCAGTACCCTCATCACCCTCTGGTCCTGGGTTATTCTGATGCAGGGGATAAGGGTAGAAGTAGTGGAACGTGTATATATCTCATTGGTCTCATCAGCATGAAACTACAAAAGTCAGTAATACCTCTTTTTTTTTTTAACTTTAATTATACATGTACTATGTGCAATAGCAAAGGCATGGAATCAATCTGAATGCCCATCAATGGTAGACTGGATAAAGAAAATGTGGTACATATACACCATGGAATACTATGCAGCCATAAAAAAAATGAGATCATGTTCTTTGTAGCAACACAAATGAAACTGGAAGCCACTATCCTTAGCAAACTAATGCAGGAACAGAAAACCAAATACCACATATTCTAACTTACTGGTGGGAGCAAAATGATCAGAACTCACGAACACAGAGAAGACAGCAGCAGACACTGAGGTCTATGTGAGGTGGAGGGTGGAAGGAGAGAGAGGATCAAAGAAATACCTATTGAGTACTATGCTTATTAGCTGGGTGACAAAATTATCTGTACACCAAATCCCCATGACACACAGCTTACCTATATAACAAACGTGCATATGTACCCCAAACCTCAAATAAGTTTTAAAAATTATAGAAAATGTATCTATATTATACATTTCCAATTATTAAATATATCTACAAATACAAGGACATTGAGTAAAATTTAAAAGTTCCTTCACCTCTTCAATAAATATACTCTTCCCCAGAGGTAACCACCATTAACAGCTAAATTTAAATCCTTCTGGCATATTTTCAATACATTTACATATTAAAGATTTATACATATGTAAAGATGTTTCGTTTTATTGGTAGAATAATAGGTATGTACTGTACTATGGCTTGCTTTGTCACGTAAGTAAAATGTCTCAGAAGTCACTCCACACCAGCTCTGTAGGATCTAAATATAACTCTACCCCATTGTTTGTTCATTTCTTTGTTTGTTGTTTGAGACAGTCTCGCTCTGTTGCCCAGGCTGGAGTGCAGTGGCACAATCTTGGCTCACTGCAGCCTCCACCTCCCAGGTTCAAACAATTCTCGAGCCTCAGCCTCCGGAGAAACTGGGATCACAGGCACACACGACCATGCCCGGCTAAGTTTTGTGTTTTTAGTAGAGAACAGGCTTCACCATGTTGGTCAAACTGGTCTCGAACTCCTGAACTCAAGTGATCCACCCACGTTGGCCTCCCAAAGTGCTGGAATTACAGATTGAACCGCTGTGCCCAGCCACTACCTCATTGTTCTTAACTGATGCATAGTATTCTACAATACAAAAGGTCTATATTTGATTTAACCTTTCTTCTCTTTATTGGTGAGTATTTAAGTCTGTGTGTGTGTGTGTGTTGCTGTTACAAGCAATGCTGCAACAAACTTCCTGGTTCAAATTTGCCACGGGCTTAGGGAATGATAAATAACCTCCAATCTTGAGTCCACAGGTCCTCATCCAAACTCAGAACGTTTTAAGGAACCAATTCCCTGACTGTCTTCCGGCTGTAGGTATTTGCAGTGGAAGCTCCCCTTAGCCTGCATCTCACCGAGAATGTCCAAAGCACATCGCCACCTTCATGCCAAGGCCTATCTCCCCCAACCCCAGAGAGAAGAGGTCTCCTTCCCTCTTCCATTTCAAGATCCACTTCATTTCTCAGTTCAGGGTTTACCTTTCTCTGCCAAAATTTAACCAAGAGAACATGTGTTATTTTCGGGTCTCGTAGCCCCTGCTCCACCAACAAAACCCTGGGTTCTGCCCCAGGGCTGGAACAGGTCACTAAATCCCACTTCCCTCAACACACAATTATTGAGCCCTTTTTCATGTGCTAGGAACCTGAGGCAGAAGGAGCAACAAGACAGAATTTGGTTTCTGTCCTGATGGAGCTTACGGTCTAGTGGGGAGACACAGCCCCCCAGTAAAGCAACAAAATAAATAAATTGCTAAGTACAAACTGTGTCTGTTTATATGCAGAAAGGAAACAGAAACCAGGCTAAAGAATAACGACTGGAAGATGGGAGGTTCTTCTTTAGATGCAGTCGTGAGGATGGAGTCTCTGGGGAGACATTTTTGCTAAGACTTCAACAATGATAAAGAGTCAATCATGCGAACAAAGAGTCAGGAGAGTGGGAAGGAAAGAAAGGTCCAGGAAGAAGGAGTGATAGGTGCACGTACATCTTGCGAAAGGAACAAGGTGTGTTCTAGGAGTTGACGGAACAGTGTCTTTGGAGCCAAGTGAGAGAAGAAAACTCTTGGCTTGAATCTGGAGATGGGGGCAGGAGATCAGATGATTGAGGGCTTTGTAGGTTGTGAGGAGGACGAATGTGGATTTCATTCCAAATGTAACAAGAACCCTTGAGAGAATTTTCACTGGGGGAATCATGATCTTAACATTACTAAAGATCATTTTAACTGCTGTGGAGAACAGACTAGAAGAGGAAATTGTAAGATTGAAGGCAGGGGACTAGTAAGAAGACTATTGGACTAGCTAATGGGCTAACCAACAGTACACAAGCCAAATTCTGCTTTTAAAAAGATCCCATTTAGGGAACCAGCAGGGAATTCAGGGCTGTGCTGGGTCAAACTCCATCCATCGGTCCTCTAACATATGTCAGTATGGTCCTCCCTACCACAATTATTTCATTGGGATTTTGGCCCATCATGAACTGCACACAGGGATTAAACAAGATCATGCACCTGCACACACTGCCCAAGACAATATCCAGGCATACAGCAGTCTATATTCAGATCCAGGAAAAGAAAATCTAAGACGGCTCTGTTCTGCCACTACATCCGTTTTATATTGCCAGAAGTAGATTTAGCATCTCAGTCTGAAGCATCTGTATTATGGTTACTTTACTATACTTAGAGATTCTCCCAGACTGCTGGGAGGTATTTGCCTGGCATCTGTACAGCTAGTTGGGGCCTCCAAAATGGTACTTACAAAAGAAATAAAAGGACTGTCTATAAAGCAAATTTTGAACTCCTTCTAAAAATAAAAACTGATTATTGCCCCCAAATTGACAGTTCCTTCCAGATTTCAAAATGTGAATTCCAATCTTCACCTGACATCCTGTTTCTCTAAGGTGCCAATATGTGAATGAGAACAATGCAGCATGCAGACTGGCCTTGTTTCCCTGAGCATCTTTGCAGGTGCTTGTCTTTTGCTACGTCTGGAAAGTATTTTTATTCTGAGGCGCTGCTTTCTCGGTTGGTCTGCCCACAGTCCAAGTCTGGGATTTCAGGATAATTTCTAGCATGCACAAGCAACTAGACTACGTTGACCCCTTCAGATATCATGAATCATTAGCTTCACAGAGATTAACCAAACGGGGTATTGAATGCCAGCTCATTTTGAAGGCCAAAATGTTGGATAATGTTTAAAGTCTATGCTTCCTTTGGCAAGAGATCGACAGCACAGCACGTTAGGGTGTATTTTGTAGGTTTGCAATCAAAATGGTGGCCACTTTTGTATCTCCTTAAATGGTATTATGATATATGGCACTCAGTACAAACAAATTGGAAGGAAAAACCAGGTCTTTTACCTGGATTCAACAAAATCCTAAGCTAGCAGGCTCAACTGATCCTGCAAAAACCGATCTGCAGATAGTGCTGTCTTCTTCGCCAATGTGTTTCTGGGACAGTTTCTAGATAAACCAAGTTAGTTGTTGAAGAAAGGAAGAGCAAGCTAAAGAGCTATGGAAGCACAGGTCTCTTGATTTGGGGGCAGGAGTCCTTGGAAGAGGTCAACTGTCAAACAGCAGCCTGATCTGGTCACAGGCTGTCCTAGGATTCAGTCTGAATATATTGTCATCCATCATAGAGAAAGCCCAATAAATCCTTCCTCCCTGAGCATTTGTAACACAGCTTCTGTTTCTAAATCCATAAATCCAGGAGGCAAACAGGGATGGCATCCCTCATTTCTTCCACACACACAATTCGTCTTGGCCCTGCACCAATCTGTGGACCAGTTCACATACTTAAAACACTTTACACTTCAGGTCTCTGAAATCTTTCTTCATCACTCCGCAGCCATCATCACCAACATCAGTAACTTGCAGTGACACTATTTATTTACATTTATTAGCTCATCTGACTGAATCAGCTTATCCCCATTTTATACAGGAATAACTGGAGATACTGAAGTCAATTTATACCAACGGCAGTAATGAGAGTGTCCACTCATCACACCCTAGCTAGGACTATACCTTATAATGCTTTAATTGGACAATTTGATAGGTAAAATGTTATCTTTCCAAATTCCATTTATTTGATGCCTGTGAAAGATGAATATTTTCTTTATATGGCTTATGGGTCATTTGTATTTCTTGCTTTGGAAATTAACTTTTTATGTCCTTTGCACATTTTTCTTTCAGATTTTTAAAAGACTTTTTTTAATATCATAAAACCATTAATGTTTGCAATATTTATTTTAAGCCTCTCCCTCCCCCATTGCCTCTTTCCCCTAAACTTTGCTCATTGTGCTTTGCTGTACACAGTTCTATTTTTTAAATTGAATCCATGAGTATTTTTCTTGGGGATTTTTTTGTGAGTTTTATGCTTTGAAAAATCCTATCTCAAACTGAGATATAGATTTATCTTCATTTTATTCTAGCTTTTCTGGTTCTTACTGATTTTAAAATATCTGTTTAATTCATTTGAAATGTGTTTGGGAACATAACATAATAGTGAAGATACACTTTGATTGCTTCTTTACTCCTAAACAACCAACTTTTCTAACATGTCTTCTCACGTTTACCTATTCCCACGGGCCGACGGTGCCTTCTTTGTCATAGGCTCATATGATACATATGTTCAGGTTTTAGCCCATAGTATTTCATTCTTTCATTGAGTATTTCTTGTGCCAACACCACATTATTTTCATTGTTTCAGTCTTATAAAACATTTTCTAATTTGGCTGGGCAATTACCTTTGTTATCAAAATGTCATTGAATCATTTTTTTCCCCCCAAAATATCCTTTATCTCACCCAGTACTTCTTTCAGGTGGACTTTAGTATTGTTTTTGCAAGATCCTTAAACGTCCCAATAGGATGTTGGTTGAAATGTTGTGAACTTATACGTAAATTTTTTTTTTTTTTTTTGAGACGGAGCCTTGCTCTGTCACCAGGCTGGAGTGCAGTGGCGCAATCTTGGCTCACTGCAACCTCCACCTCCTGGGTTCAAGCGATTCTTCCGCCTCAGCCTTCCGAGTAGCTGGGACCACAGGCATGTGCCACCACGCCCAGCTAATTTTTTTGTATTTTTAGTAGAGACGGGGTTTCACCGTGTTGGCCAGGATGGTCTCGATCTCTTGACCTCATGATGCACCTGCCTCGGCCTCCCAAAGTGCTGGGATTACAGGCATGAGCCGCTGTGCCCGGCCATACATAAATTTTTAAATAACAGACACCTTGGAAATATCTAGTCCCCTCATTTTAAAAAGAGATATTTTTAAAGATATACTCCTCAGTCAAACTGTATATATTTATCAATATAAATTACATAATTTTTCCATCTGATTACTTCTAAGTGTCTGCATGGCAGCTACGGATGAATCATTTTTCTCCTATGACTTATAATTCATTATTTGGTGATACCTTAAAGGTTTTGCTTTATATATCATTTATCCACTGTGCTGAATTCCTTATTTAAAATATTATTTTTGTTAACTTCTGTTTCCTAGGTGTCAATTAAGATAATCTGCAAATAAACAACAATTAATAGTTGTATCTCTTATTTCTGTTTCCTACATTGTTACATTATCCCAAACTTCCAAATTAATTAGGGAAGAAATTATCTTTGGGAATCTTTATAATTTTAATGTGAATGCCTTGTGTATTTCTCTATTATCAAAGATGTTGATTTTTATTTTAAATTAATATTTTATCATATTAAGTAACCAATTACTCCTCACTTTGATTGATGTTCATGAGTAATTAGTGTGGAATTTTATTTAGAGGGTTTTTTTTTGACATTTTGATCAATTATCATATTTATTGGACTTAGAGGTGGGAAGCATTACATTTAAGTTAGTTTAAAACACACATTAATGTATATTTCTTAAATAAGATTTTTTACATGAAATATTTAACATTGTACCTAGAACATATTAGGAACATAGTTACTGTTTCATTTGTAAATTGCTTTTATTATCATTGTTACTATTTATCAAAGACTAGAATAAAACAGGTTGACAACATGCCAAGAGACAGAATTAGCATGCTTTTTTCCTTATACTTTTTTTGTTTTGTTTTCTCCAATGCCTCTTCTCTTTGCAAACAGGTATCAACATTCATGAATTTTATTGCCAAAATATTTGCATTCTCAAGTTTTCTATTGTAATTATCCTTCTAAGTGGCTGGAATACCTCTTGAAGTATTGTTTTAAAGAAATAGTTTTTTTTCTCTAAGCCATTCCATTGCATATGCTAGAACAATGTGGGCATAAAAGAGACAAACTTTTTTTCTCTTTGGAGACAAAGTCTTGTTCTGTCCCCCAGGCTTGCTGTGCATGATCTCGGCTCACTGCAACCTCCACCTCCTGGGTTCAAGTAATTCTCCTGCCTCAGCCTCCCAAGTAGCTGGGATTACAGGCACCCATCACCATGCCCAGCTAATTTTTGTAGTTTTTTCAGTAGAGACAGGGTTTCATCATGTTGGTCAAGCTGGTCTTGAACTCCTGACCTCAGATGATCCACCCGCATCAGCCTCCCGAAGTGCTAGGATTACAGGCTTGAGTCACTGCACCCAGCCAAAATAATTTTAAAACCTTTTTCAGCAGTGCTCTGTCACGACAAACATCACCACCACAAAACAGAGATCAGCAAGTGGCAAGTAGTCATTGAACTCTGGAAGGAAGAGGCAAAAAAACAAAAACAACAACAACAACAAAAAAACATTTCTCCTTAGCTGTTTATAAATATCAGGCTTTCTTTGCTCTGGACATCAAAATAATTTTGTAGTTCTCAATTCAGCTCCATCAGTCTTATGATTGGTAGAATTTTCTTGCAGATTTTGACAACAGTTTCAGTATCAGCTTGGCTTCTCAAGGTTGTATGAGTTTTCATTTTTCTATGTCTTCTTAGAGTCTTTTAATACGAAGTTAGAAAAGACTGTGTACAGTATCACTTTTAAACAGGTGCCCATCGATCATGCTCGACACAGCACTAGATAACTTTTTGGCAGCTTAGAAGAGCATGAGCATCAGATTCAGACAGACCTCAGATTGTGTATTAGTTAAGAATCTTTTTGTTTGGTGGAACAAAAACCCCAAATTAAAGTGGCTAAAGCAATAAATAGAATTCAGAGATCTACATGACTAAAACATCCACAAGAGGGCTTCAGGTCAGACTTGTGCTAATGGAGCCGACAATATCACCAAAGTCCTGGTATCTGTCCATCTCTATTTCCTGTACTTCCCCAACACAGTAGCACCTATACTGGACCCTGCCTCATGGCTGTAGGAACATCTAACTTCACATCTTCACACCGCACCTTCCAGGGGAAAAAAGCAAGAATCTTCTGAAGGCTTCGGCAAAATAAAAGTGAATTTCTCTAGAAGGTTCAAAATTTATCTCCTTGCATCTCAGTGGCTCTTTGGGGATGAGATGTCCATCCCAAAACCAGTTGCTGTAGCCAGGAGGTGAAATGCATTGGTTTAAACATCACACCCCACCCCTGACACAGGAGTCAGTCCCATTCAAACTGCACAGCTGAAAAAGGCAAGACGCTAAGTTATTCAAGGGGAAATCATGACCCTTGTGGGAAGAAGAAAGGTAATGGTTGATGAGGTAATCAATAAGCATCCACTTAGTATGAAGCTTGATCAAGGCGTTTAATCTCTGGTTATGAGGGAAATCCTCGAATGGACAGATTCAGGATATTCTTTAAAGGACTTCTGGGAAAATATTAGAGTCATTATCAAAATCCTATACCAGCAAAGAAGTAAATACTTGCCTTTAAAGAAAAGGAGAACGGTGCAGTACAAGTGAGTTGCTTACAGGAGGAATAGAGAGGGGACCATTTTAAAGCTGCCTTCCTTTTAATGAGTTTGATGTGATTACCACAGGTACAGAAAGGGTCTCACATATGTAGACATATACACATGGACACAAACACACTCACAGATAATCCTCACAAGCCCACTAAATGGAAATAAGAGAGGCAAAGAGAAAAAGGAAAAACACACATGCAAGTGCAGAGGTAAACACACGAGAGACGCACACAGACACAAGCACACTTGCTTACACACCCATCAACCTGGCCGGTCTGCTCTTCTTGGGGAATGATAGCTGATTCAGCTAAACAGGGAGCAGCAGTACAACTGGACTTGAAAGATTCCTTGTCCGGAAACAGGCTTAACTATATGACCACTACCCAAGGCAAGGAGATATAAAGCCTCGTGTCAGTTTTCAGCTTGTGGGTCCGGTTAATTTTCAACTTCGGAAAGGGACGGACTAAATCTATCAACATGGAACACTCGTGAATCCTCAATGGTTCATCTGTCATTAACAGAGTGGGGAAGGATAATTTGTGGGGGCTACCCTGCAAATCTGGGATACCCTCCTCTGGCCTTACCTAATAAGAGTCAAGAAAATGAAAACAACAGCTCATAACATATAGCGAGCTCTTACCATCTGCCTGGCAACATGCTGTTCTGTAAGCACATCATCTCATTCTATTTTCACAACAACCCAGACACATTTCAGAGATTAGAATCAGGACCAGAGTAAATCCGATTAGCACTTTCTGAATCATTTTGATTCATTACATGTAAGTCAGCCACCCAAAGGGTGTTTCCACAAAGAAATGACTAATTGGTCACCAGGATGAATTGTAGTGTAGGAGCATCCAGCTGTAGCGTTAGGTTAGGTAGTGAACTTCACAGATTGGAATAAATAATGCCTAAATAACCTCTTAGGCCAAATCAAGTGATGTCTAGGGTCAGGAATTCAATATACAACTTTTGGGGTACACAATTCAGCCAATAACGAAGTCTTTGAAGGCAGTTTCCATTCTACACCCAAGTCTGTAATGTTAGCTAAATAAAAAAAAAACCACAATATATAAATTTAGAAAAGAGAAGGAGGTTTTACTTATTGTAAAGGGTTACAGACTGCAAGGTTGCCAACCGCAGGCTGGGAAGCACAACCTCTGGCCAACAGCCCAGAGAAAGGAACTTTGAAAGAGGGGTTGAGGTAAGAGAATTATGCTAAAAGGGTTGGCTAAGCATACATATTCAACAGATTACAGGAGGAGCTATGAATATTCATGAAGGGGGTCCTGATGCAGGTGCATTTAACAAACATGCATGTGACATGTGACCCATCTCCACTTTGGGGGTGGAGAGTCAACATTTAAATGTATTATAATTAGGTCCTATGCATCAAAGGGTCTTTTCAGGACATGAAAGCATGCAAGCGCACAATCTCAGTAAACTGGCCAGAACCAGTCCATGGTTGGTGGTTTTCCTAGCAGGAGAAAGTTACTGAGAGCAGTTCCTTGTCCAATCCAAGCTGTAGCTGTGGCTAGTGAAACAGGGGTGAGTTAATCAGCATCTGCCAGCTGGATGAGCTGTAATTGTTTTAACATTGCTGATCTTGAGGCCAGTGTTTGTTTAGCTGTTAAAGAAAAACCTGGGCAGTTAGAGCATAGTTTATCCTTTAAGTATAGGGGTGGGTGACTCAACCCTTGCCTGATGCACATGGCCTTAGATTCTGTTTATAATTTGGAGTCTTGTTGTCATAGAGTCTGCTCTGTCAGTCTTATGGTCTCTATTTTAACATTAATGTGGGTCCGTTGTTGTGTCTAAACTCCAGGAGGGAGAGGGTATAAGGAGGCATGTCTAACATCCTATCCAATCGTAACTAGGAAATAAGTTTTTAAGGTATTTTTTAAGGGAGTCTTCTTGGCCACAAGGAGGTGTCTATTGAGCCGGTGAGGGGTTTAGGATTTTATTTTAAGTTGACAGATCGCACCATTGAAGTGCCACTTCTACACAACAGGTGTTTTTACAATGACTTTTGGGGGTACACAATTGTACCTGGATTCCCAGGACATACTTTATCAAGGTATAAAGGTGTGAGACTTCTCCCATGGGAAGAGGCATGCTTTAAACAAACACCTAGCAGAAAAGAGCTAGCTGCCATCTCAGATGAAAAACACCCCAGAAAATGGGGCTTGGTGGACACCTGGGCTGGATGCACAAAAATCTCACAGAGAGCAGAGAGAAAGGGGACACGTCCTATGGCACATTTCCCCTCCTTGAAGCAACACAGCTCTAGAAGCAGTTCATATGACATAGCTTTAATCTTTCCATGGTAACTTTGAAGACTTACAGAGATGACTGAGAAAGCCAACAATGCTCTTGCACCTGCCAAGCTCATACCACATAGAGTTAAAGATCACAGCATCTTTTACAACTTTGCTTTTCAGCAAGAGCATCCTACATCTGACCATGCCCTTTGTCTCTCTCTGATGGGGACATAATCAGGTTAAGATTCCGTATCTTTCTCCTTAGTCTCTGCTCAACTGGGTATCAAGGGCTTTTCCTAATTTCCTTGGGATCTAGGAAGGTGGCTGAATTCCAAGTTGTAAGCTTCACTCTTATGGGAGACTTTCACAGGCACAATATCAACTCCTTGGTCCATGGAGAAGGGGGTGGTGGTTGGTGATGAGCTAATTTAGTATCTACTGCCAATGTACACAGTAGTTAAATAGATTAAATTAATTCTCCTTAGAGCAGAAGCTTTCAGCCTTGGCTGCACATTGTATTCACTTTGGGAGCTTTAAAAAAATACTGATGACTGAGTCCCACCCCTAGATTCTGGTTTAATTGGCCTGGGGTATAGCCTAGCCTTTGGGATATTTTAAAGCTCTCCCAGTTATGCATATTGAAAGCAAGTTGAGAATGGGTGTCTTGGTGTGGCGGTTCTCAAAGTGTGGTCCCCAGACCAGTGGCATGAACATCACCTGGGCACTTATTTGCAGATTTTCAGGTCACATGTCAGACCTAGGCTTGGCAATCAGTATTTTCACCCCCGACCAGGTAATTCTGACCCATGAAGTTTAAGAACCACTGTTCTGGAGGTCCTCAGGGTTTCACTGCCACCTGCTTATAAACAGATATTTGACAGGTCCTGCTCAGCTTCTTCCTACTGACTGCTCACAACCGAAATCCCTTTGTTCCACCTCTAAGTTCAGCCCACCTTCATTTCTACATGTAATTCTCACCTGAGGTAGGAAGGATGCAAGGGATCCAGGCTCAGTACCAAGGCTCATTATACACAATGGAGCACTATTCAGCCATAAAAAAAAAGAATGAGATCTTTTCATTTCCAATAACACAGATGGAGCTAGAGGCCGTTATGTTAAGTGGAATAAGCCAGGCACAGAAAGACAAATATCACCGGTTTCCACTTACTTGTGGACTCTAAAAATCAAAACAATTGAAATCATGGACATAAAGTGGATGGATGGTTACCAGAGGCTGAGAAGGGTGGCAGGGATGGTTAATGGGTACAAAAATAAAGTTAGAAAGAATGAATAAGGTTTGGGTATTTGATCTTATTCTAGGGCGACTAGAGTCAATAATAATTTAATTGTACATTTTTCTTTTTGAGACGAAGTCTCACCCTGTCACCCAGGCTGGAGTGCGGTGTTACCATCTCAGCTCACTGCAACCTCTGCCTCCAGTGTTCAAGCGATTCTCCTGCATCAGCCTCCAGAGTATCTGGGACTACAGGCACGCACCACCACGCCCAGCTAATTTTTGTAATTTTTAGTAGAGATGGAGTTTCACCATACCGGAC
The DNA here is from genome assembly GCF_001604975.1 of Cebus imitator. NCBI lineage: Eukaryota > Metazoa > Chordata > Mammalia > Primates > Cebidae > Cebus > Cebus imitator. The sequence continues at coordinate 3,368,884 of NW_016107319.1, forward strand.
AAGGGGGTCTCAAATTTTTGACCTTGTGATCTGCCCGCCTCAGCCTCCTAAAGTGCTGGGATTTCAGGCCTGAGCCACTGCGCCCGGACAATTGTACATTTTAAAACAACCAAGAGCATAATTGATTATTTGTAACTCAAAGGATAAATGCTTGAAGGGATGAATACCCCGTTCTCCATGATGTGATTATTATGCATTGCATGCCTCTATCAAAACATCTTGTGTACCACATAGATACATTTAGTAGGTACCCACAAGCATTATAAATCAGAAAATTTTGAAGTAATAATAATTCACAGACACACACACACACGCGCACACACACACACACACACACACGCGCGCGCGCACACAATACTAAAGTTGGCAGAGTTCGTCTTCCTGGAACACTTGCTCTGAACCTTTGGCCTCCATCTCTAATGTGTGAACCTGGCTTCTTAATCCCAGCTCCAGTCTGTCCCACCAGCTCTGATAACTATGCTAGTGCCTTATTCCAGGGGATCAAAACATTGTTTTCTGAGTTATCCGCCCCAGACCACCAATTCCTCTAACCCTGGTAAACCTAATTATTTATATCGATCTCATCTTTCTCCAAAACCAATGTCTTCTGAATTTTCTCTGAACTAACTGCTTATTTCTCTCCCTAGCTACTTTCCTACTTGCTTTTTTTAAAAGGAAGTAATGAATTACGTGGGTATAGGTTTACTGTCTGACTTTAAAAAATAACACCTACTCATCTTAGAAAACTTAGAGAAATTGAATGGACAAAAAAGAAAATAAAAACCACCTGTCATCGCACCTCTCTGAGACAACCATCGTTAACGTTTTGGTATGCTTTCTTCCTGCTTTTTCCCTTGCACGTTTATGTTATGATCTACTTTATTCCAAAAAGTATGTGAGATAGGTTACAAAAGGGATAAAACAGAAGAGAATACATGTGAAATGCCTTATTGATCGAATTATCATCTCGATGCTTCTGAGCGTCACCGTAGCATGTTATACGGCCACATCCTTGACGAAATGAGTGGAACGCATACCCCCAAACACACACCTTGAGTTTGGGATTGGCTGCACAACTTGCCTTGGCTAATGGTATATTAGCAACATGTAATGCAAACAGAGGCTCACAGCATGCTTTCTTTGTTGGGCTTGCTTTGTTATACTCGAGATCTGCCATGTGAAGAACCTACCACAGTGTCCACTGCCCCTTTGACCCGGGTCCCAAATGGCAGACCTAGAGAAGGCTGCCTGTAGTAGTCCATTCTTGCACTGCTGTAAAAAAAATGCCTAAGACTGGGTAATTTATAAAGAAAAGAGGTTTAATTGGCTTACGATTTCACAGGCCGCACAGGAAGCATGATGCTGGCATCTGCTTGGCTTCTGCGGAGGCCTCCAAAAACTTACAATCATGGCAGAAGGCAAAGCAGGGATGAGGTGTCTCATATGGCATGAACAGGAGCAAGAGAGAGTGGGGGGAATGGGGGTGGGAGGTGCCGCACCCTTTTAAACAACCGGATCTCACGGGAACTCACTATCATGAAAACAGCGCCGAGGGGATGATGCTAAACGATTCGTGGGAAATCCACCCCCACGATCCACCTACCTCCCACTGGGCCCCACTTCCAACACTGGGGACTATAGTTCAACATGAGATTTGGTGGAGACAGATCCACGCTGTACTGCTGCACTGTCCCCGCAAGAAGCCTAGATGCATGAGCAATAAACGGTTTCTTATTATCGTACGCCACTGCACTGTGTGTGCTTCTTAAATCTCCTTTTATTATGGCAAAAGCTAATTGATACCCTCTTTTACTTATCCTGAGATGCACAAGTCTTCACATTATAACATCATTGAAGTAAAAATGTGTCTATGATCAACGGCCTGCCATAGTTTTCTTGCCAAGTTTGTTTTTTCTTCCTTAAGACTACGTAAAAAATGGTGTGTATTATATTTGGGGACATCCTAGAGGCTGTGAAATACAGCAGGTGAAAAATCAGTTAAAAAGTAAAGCATATAGCATTGTTCCATTAAAATTCATAGCTGTGCACCCATACATATATATTTCTTATGTGTGTGCTTTCCAGTCATTTTGTGTACATGTGTATGCATGTATGTGTATACGTGTACATATATACACATACATATCCATAAATTCAAAAAGTAAAACTTGGTTGTTCTAAAGAACATAAGAACATATACTAGGGAAATAATTTCTCTTTGGTTTAGTAAAACAATTGAATAGTAATTTTTGAATTTGAAATTCAAGGCTCTTTATGTAAGTCTAGATGGAATGACACAAAAAGAAAATTCGGCTGTTTATTAAATTAACAGAAATTACTAAATTATATGCTAGTTGATCAAGACAGCAGTTGGGACGGTGGGAGGCTAGAACTTTCAGAGAAGGATCACAGTAAGTAAAGTGATTCCCAGGGGTAGGAAACAGTCAATGAATCTGAAGACCCATGGTTAACACTTTGTGCAGTTAACCACAGTTTATCCTAGACCTTTTTCACACCACAGCCCTTCTGAGAGGATAAAAGGAAAGGTGCCACTGTGCCCCATTTGGGGTGATAGATCCTAGGAGGCAGAACAGTGAGTGGGTAGAGGGAATTCGCTAACTGGACCGATTTCTTTGTAGGGCACGGAACTGCTCACGGATTAAGAAGTAGAGGCTCAAGCTATGTTAATTGCAGAGGCAGAAGCATTCCAAAAGATTTTGAAGAAGAGAAATCTAAGGTAACACACGCAGAAAGAAAAACAACAACTACTAAAAGGAAGTATACTCAAACATTGGCAGCAGTTGTCATTAGGTGATGGAATTGTGGGTTATTTCCATTTTCCCTTTATTTGTACTTTTCTGTGCTTTCCAAAATTTCCACAATGCAGCTGTATTGACTTCATACACATAAGAACAAATGTTTTATTGTGTCCGTGAGAAAGGGAAAAGAAAATCATGGGGCTGTAAAATGGAACCAGGAGTATGACTGAGATCATGAACTATTTTTGTATCCTGCTCATTTTCATGAATCAAGAGTGTTTCTCATTTGATTGCAAATTCTTCTATCATTAGTGATGGCTACATAACAGCATATAAATGAATGAATCATAATTGATTTAATCCTCTGTTGTTATATAGTTGGGAAATAATTATTTCCATTTTCCATACTATTGTCTGAACATTTTGTATATAAATCTCGTCCACCCCATCAACATTTTAAAATGCCTAATCTTCTGATTATCTAAATGCCTTGCCTTCTTACTTTTCTTATCTTCTAGAACCCTCCATAACCATCAGCTAAGTATCCTCAATGTCTTTTGATTACTCACTTGTGACAGTCACTGTCTCCCCAAATTATTGTGGTCTGATTCCTGAGCAGGAACCCCTTCCAGCTCCAGCCAGCATTGATAAGGCCCAGCCTTCTGTTGCTTCAATTCAAAACAGCATTGTCACCTTACAGCTCACTTCTCTTAAAACTGTGTCTCAAAAAACACTTCCAGCCGCTGTATGCATTTATCATTGGAGCAATAAATGATGATGGTGCTGTTATTCACCAAATGGTCAGAGTAATTGTGTCATTGGGTGTGCCCAAGTCCCTATGAGTCCTCAGACATCAACCTCAATGTATTTTATACATTTTTAAATTTTTGTTATTTTTCCAGAAGTTATTGGGTTATAGGTAGAATTTGGTTGGGTGACTAAATTATTTAATGGTGATTTGTGAGATTTTGGTGCTCCCATCACCCGAACAGTATACACTGCACTATATTTGTAGTCTTTTATCCCTCGCCCCTCTCCCACCCTTCGCCCCAAGTGCCCAAAGTTCGTTGCATCATTCTTATGCCTTTGCGTCCTCATAGCTTCACTCTCCCATATCAGTGAGAACATACAATGTTTGGTTTTTCATTCCTGAGTTGCTTCACTTCGAATAATAGTCTCCAATCTTGTTCAGGTCACTGCAAATGCCGTTAATTCATTCCTTTTTATGACTGAGTAGTATTCCACTGTATAAATATACCACAGTTTCTTCATCCACTCATTGATTGGTGGGCATTTGGGTTGGCTCCACGATTTTGCAATTGCAAATTGTGCTGCCATAAACTGCAAGTATCTTTTTCATGTAATGCCTTCTTTCTCTCTGGGTAGATACCCAGTAGTAGAATTGATGGATGGTAGTTCTACTTTTAGTTCTTTAAGGGATCTCCACACTGTTTTCCGTAGTGGTTGTATTAGTTTACATGCCCACCAGCAGTGTAGAAGTGTTCCCTGTTAACTGCATCCATGCCAACATCCCTGTTTTTAAAATTTTTTTCATTATGGCAATTCTTGCAGGAGTAAGATGGTATCGCATTGTGGTTTTGATTTGCATTTCCCTGATCATTTGTGATGTTGAGCATTTTTTCATATTTGTTGGCCATTTCTATATCTTCTTTTGAGAATTGTCTATTCATTTCCTTAGCCCACTTTTTGATGGAATTGTTTGATTTTTCTTACTGATTTGAGTTCTTTGTAGATTCTGAATATTAGTCCTTTGTTAGATGTACAAATTATGAAGATTTTCTCCCACTCTGTGGGTTGTCTGTTTACTCTGCTGGCTATTCCTTTTGCCATGACTGCTCCTTTTGCTCTTTAGTTTAATTAAGTTCCAACTATTTATCTTTGTTTCCTTTTGGGTTCTTGGTCATGAAATCCTTGCCTAAGCCAATGTCTAGAAGGGTTTTTCCAATGTTATCTTCTAGAATTTTTATAGTTTCAGGTCTTAGATTTAAGTCCTTGATCCATCTTGAGTTGATTTTTATATAAGATAAGAGATGAAGATCCGGTTTCATTCCCCTATATATGGCTAGCCAATTATCCCAGCACCATGTGTTGAAAGGGATGGCCTTTCCCTACTTTATGTTTTTGCTTGTTTCGCTTAAGATCAGTTGGCTGTAAGTATTTGGGTTTATTTCTGGGTTCTCTATTCTGTTCCACTGATCTATGTGCCTATTTTTACACCAGTACCATGCTGTTTTGGTGACTTTGGCCTTAGAGCATAGTTTGAAATCACGTAATGTGATGTCTTCCGATTTGTTCTTTTTGTTTAGCCTTGCTTTGACTGTGTGGGCTTTTGTTGTTTTTGTTGTTCCATATAAATTTTAGGATTTTTTTTTCTAATTCTGTGAAGAATGATGGTGATATTTTGATGGAGACTGTGCTGAATTTGTAAAATGCATTTGGCAGTATGGTCATTTTTACAATATTGATTCTATCCATCCATGAGCATGGGATGTTTTTCCATGCTTTTGTGTTTTCTATTATTTCTTTCAGCAGTGTTTTGTAGTTTTTCTTGCAGCAGTCTTTTACCTCCTTGGTTAAATATATTCCTAAGTTTTGGTTTGTGTTGGGTTTTGTTGTTGTTGTTGTTTTGCTATTGTAAAAAGGGTTGAGTTCTTGATTTGATTCTCCTCTTAACCACTGTTGGTGTATAGAAGAGCTACTGATTTGTGTACATTAATCTTGTCCCTGAGGTTTTATGGACCTGACACCACCATCTCTTTGGCTCCAAAGGCAGTCAGGGCATCCAAACCAGGCCCGTACCATTACTGCATTCCCTCCCACATGACGATTGGTTTAATACTAGCCATGTGACTCAAACCCAGCCAATCGGGGCCCATGAATATCAGTCAGGAGCCCACAGCCAACACACAGGTAAATCAAAGAATGGAGATAAACAAGACTCCTTACCATAGTGATATGAATAGGAGACTGGGAAGTCTCACTCTGTCACCAGGCTGGAGTGCAGTGGCACAGTCTTGCCTCACTGCAACCTCCGTCTCCTGGGTTCAAGCTATTCCCCTGCCTCAGCCTCATGAGTAGCTGGGATTACAGGTGCCTGCTACCATGCCCAGCTAATTTTTTGTATTTTTAGTAGAGACGGAGTTTCACCATGTTGGCCAGGCTGGTCTCAAACTCCTGACCTCAAGTAATTCACCCATATCACTCTCCCATAGTGTTGGGATTACAGGCGTGAGCCACCATGCCTGGACTAAAAGTTTTTTAAAATGTCTTTGAAGCACCTAATACAGTGCCTTGCATGCAAGTCAGGGAGTATAAATGTGTTGCATAGTATTTCTCTTTCTCAGTACAACATTGAGCAATTATCTACCCCTTGTGAACTTCCAGTTTCTCATCTGTGAAATGAGGGCTTTTTCACTACATTTGTGGCTTTCAATCCTTGCTGCAAACTAAAATTACCAGGAGAGTTTTAAAATATACAGATGCTCAGGCTTTCTGCCCAGAGATACTGATTTAATTGGTCTGAGTGGGGGCTCTTGGCATTGACATCTTTTAAAAATTCTCAGGCGAGGCTGATATGAAGATGGGGTTGAGAACTATAGCACTGGATGAGGATCACTTTACAAGTTAGCAATCTAAAGCTCTTACGAAGAAAAAATAATGTAATAATTACCAGCTATACATTTTCCTGCAGAAATATCCTGAACAAATGCATACCTAGGATGCATTTGAAAATGAGCAATTAACCCTTCAGCAGAAGATGTTTTAAAACTTTTACTCAGACTCAACAAAGGAGAAAATTCATTAATAAAATGTTTAAGGAGAAAATTCATTAATAGCAGAAAATTTTTATCACTGAGATTATTTGGCAAACTCTCATACTGCCTCTGTCATGCTTTTGTTAGGACTCTTATCCCTAAGTCAAAAAAATCTTGGGGGAAAGAGAGATCAATTTTATTTTGTAAAATTATTTGATGGAGCTAATGAGTGTGTGTGTTCTTAATAGTTCCCTTGGGAAATGCTATACAGTAAATATAATTGAAAGTGGGAGATAGAGCTGATTATTCATCAAGCATGTATTTTAAGAATCCAATTATGAAAAGAATAATGCAACGTGGAACATGAAATGGCTGCTTGCAATGCTGCATATCTTTTAAAGTGTTTTAGAGAGCTCTCAAATTCCTAAGATTGATAAAATTACCACAGTGATATCTTGCTCAGCCCTTGCTATTTGCAGTGTCTCATATTTATAAAAGAGATTAAAACACATCCTCTTCTCAAAACAAAACTCTTGTAGGGAAACAGGCCATTGTGTCTAAAAATCTGGATTAAAAAAACACCATATAGTATTCACATTAACAGAAATCTGCAATAATAGTGGAACAAGAATTGAAATATGGCATAATAAACTGAGATTTTCTTTCAAGTTTCAACACAAATTACCTGGATAGCCTTAGAAAATTATTTAGGCTCCAGGGGATATCTCCTTCCAACCAAGATGGAGGAATCGAGACTTGATTTACTCTTTTGCCTGAAACAATCACAAAAAGAAACCACAAAAGTATATGAAACAATGATATTTAGGACACTGGACTTTGGGTAACAAAGGAGGGCAGTCCCTGAGAGATTAGAGAGAAATGAGGTGAGGCCTTAGGACTTCCCAAGCATTAGCCTTGAGGGCTGTCTCAGACACAATACCAGAAGGAAGAATCCAGGAGGAGCCCAGGGAACTTCCTGAGTTGAGGAGCTAAGTTCCCAAAAGACCAAGGCAGCTAGGGTTTGCAGCACAGGGTGCCAGAGAGGAGAGGACCACACAGAAGAGAACAACATCCCTTGAAGATAGATTGTGCTAAGCTAGATATATATTACAAACCTTAAAACAACCACTAAAATACTAAACAAAAAGTGATAGCTAATCAGCCAATAATGGAGATAAAATAAATCATTAAGAAGACTCAATTACTCAAAACAGGTCAGGAAGAGAGAAAAAGGGAACGAAAAACAGATAAAGTAGAAAACAGGCAGTAAGATGAGAAACTCAAACCTACTGCATCAATAGTCACATTAAATTCAAATGGGCTAAACACTTCCAATTAAAAGGAAGAGATTTTCAGGTTAAATTTAAAACAGTAAGACCCAGCTATATGCTACCTATAAGAAAGCCACTCCAAATATAAAGACACAAAGAGGTTTAAAGTAAATTGATGAGAAAATATATACTATAATAACACTAGTCAATAGAAAGCTGGAATGGCTATATTAATATCAAACAAAGTAGATTTTAGAGCAAAAAATATCACCAGAGAAAAAGAGTCATGTCATAGTGATAAAGGGGTCAAATCATCTAGAAGACATGACAATCCTAAATATTTATGCACCTATATGTACCTAATAACAGAGTTTCAAAATAAAAAACAATAAAACTTCAAGGAAAAATAGACAAATCCACAATTATATTCAGAAATTTTAAATACCTCTTCTCAATTATTGATAGAACAAGTAAACATAAATCAGTAAATATATAAGACATCTAAACAACTCCAACAATCAACTTGACCTAAATGACATTTATAGAACAACTCAACAACGACAGAATACGCATTCTTCTAAAATGCAATAGAGCATTCACCAGGATAAACAATTTTACAAACCATAAAACATGTCTTAGTAAATTTGAAAAAATTTTAGTCATTATAAGTATACTTTCTGACCACAATGAAGTTAAATTACAAATAAACTTAAGATAAGTAGAAAGACACTTGAAAATTATCCAAATGTTTGTAAACTAAATACACCTTTAAATAGTCCAATTGTCAAGATAAAAAATTTTAAAAAAGTATATTGGAAAGCATTTTGAAGTAAATGAAAAGGAAATATACATATCAAAATTTGTGGGATGTAGCTAAAACAGTTACTTAGAGGAAAATAAGTAGCCTCAATGGCTATATTAGAAAAGAAGAAAGCTTTCAAATAGCTGACTTCAGCCTCTGCTTTAAGAGACTAGAAAAAGAAGAAAAATTAAAGTAAGCAGAGAACGGAGATAAGTAATGAAGATAAAAGTGGAAATCAATGAAGCAGAACACAGAAAAATAATAGAGGAAATCACCAAAACCAAAAGCTACTTCCTTGACAAAACTCAATAAAATTGATAACTCTCTAGCCAGACTTACAAGGGGTAAAAATAAAGAGAAGGCATACATTACAAATATTAGAAATGAAAGAGGTGACGTCACTACAGATATTAAAAGGATAACAAGGAAATATTATGAACAATGCTATGCTAAGTTCAACAACTTAGATTAAAATTAATATACAATCATTCAGATTGTTATACAAAAATCAATTGTATTTCTGCAATGAAGCAACAATAATTAGAAACTGAAGTTTTGAAATAAATATTATTTACAATGGCAGCAAAAATGTGAAATACTTAGGGATAAATCAATGTACAAAACAGAAATTAAAGAAGACATAAATAAATGGAGAAATAAAACCTTGTTAATGAATCGAACTAAAATGTCAATTTTCTCTCAATTGATGTATAGATTTAACACAATCTTAATCGAAATTACAGCAGTCCTTTACACAGGAATTAAAAAGATGGTGGCAAAGTCATACAGAAAGGCCAAAGATCTAAAATAGCTTTGAAAGTAACTCTGAGAAAGAAGGAAAAAGTTGGTGAGCGAACACTATCTGTGAGACTCTTTGACGTGCACTTTTTTTTTTTGAGACCGAGTTTCACTCTTGCTGCCCAGGCTGGAGTGCGATAGCCGGATCTTGGCTCACCACAACCTCCGCCTCCCGGGTTTAAGCAATTCTGCCTCCGCCTCCCGAGTAGCTGGGACTACGGGCGTGTGTCACCATTCCCAGCTAATTTTTGTACTTTTAGTAGAGACGGGTTTTCACCATGTTGACCAGAATAGTCTCGATCTCTTGACCTCATGATCTGCCCAACTCGGCCTCCCAAAGTGCTGGGATTACAGGCATGAGCCACCGCGCCCGGCCTGAAGTGCACTTTTTAAATGTTATTTGCGTTTTGAACCATGAAAAGGTACTATATTTTCCAAGAAATAATTAATTGAAAAACAAAATTTAAAAAAATGTAACGTCTTCTTTCTCTTTCTCTCTCTCTTTTATTTTTTAATTTTTGGGAAGAAGTCTCACTCTGTTGCCTAGGCTGGAGTGCAGTGCCTTGATCTCGGCTCACTGCAACCTCTGCCTCCTGGGTTTAAGCGATTCTCCTGTCTCAGCTTCCCAAGCAGCAGGGATTACAGGCGCCCACCACCAGAACCAAAGTAATTTTTGTATTTTTAGTACAGACGGGGTTTCACCATGTTGGCCAGGCTGGTCTCAAACTCCTGACCTCAGGTGATCCACCTGCCAAGCCTCTCTGAATCATTTTGTTTTGTTTCACTTTGTTTTGTTTTGTTTTGAGACAGAGTCTCACTCTGTCACCCAGGCTAGAGTGCAGTGGTTCGATCTCTGCTCACTGCAACCTCTGCCTCCTGGGTTCCAGCGATTCTCCAGCCTCAGCCTCCTGAGAAGCTGGGATTACAGGTGCACGCCACCACACCCAGCTAATTTTTTGTATTTTTGTAGAGACAGGGTTTTGCCATGTTGGCCAGGCTGGTCTCGAACCCTTGACCTCAAGCGATCCGCCCACCTTGGCCTCCGAAAGTGCTGGGATTACAGGCGTGAGCCACTGCCACTGGCCTGAACCTGTTTTTTGACTTCAGCAATGAGAATAGCAATGCTTGTTTTAAATTGCACACCCCTGTGTTTATGGCTGCACAATAATCCATGCCCTCATTAAACAAATTGTATTGGGCATCTAGTAGCTGCTGGCACTGGGCTCGAGGATGCTGATGTTTGGTGGAGCGGAAAAAGATATGATTTTTGTGCCCTGAAGCTGATATTTGGGTGGATGGGAGCAAATAATGAATAATCGCCTTACACATTCAATAATTAATTCAGATTGCCAGAAATGTTCATAAGGTACCCAGGGAAACAGGGGATAACTGGAGGAAGGAGTTATCTACTTTGGATACATTTTTCAGGGAAGATCTTTTTGGGGGAGGGTAAAAGTTAAGCAGAAATCGAAGTAAGTGGAAAAAGTCTGTCATGAGAAGAGCAACCTGATGGAACAGAAACAGGAGAAAAGGGAAAAGAGAAAGGAGAAAGATGATTTAAAAATATGATCAAACACCGCATGTTCTCACTCATAGGTGGGTGTTGAACAATGAGAATACATGGACACAGGGAGGGGAGCGCTACACAATGGGGTCAGTTGGGGGGAAATAGGGGAGGGATGGTGGGGAGTGGGGAGTTGGGGAGAGATAACATGGGAGAGATGCCAGATGTAGGTGATGGGGAGGAGGGCAGCAAATCACACTGCCACATGTGTACCTATGCAACAATCTTGCATGTTCTTCACATGTACCCCAAAACCTAAAATGCAATACAATAAATAAATGAAAAAAAATAATAAAAATTTAAACAGCAAGAAGTGGCAGTTAACCACAGGGTAAAGGCGTCTCTCCCAAAATTTCTGCCTGAAAATGCAGAAGGCACATAAAGGAACCAGATGGCAAAGGAAGCTGTGTGCACCTTGTGATGATCTGCCTCTAAACACCCATCGTGCCCAGGGACAGTGCTGCTGGAAAAAGGGGGAAAGAGCCTTCATTGTCTCCTCTCATCCTACTGCCAGGACCCACTTCCAGATTAGAAATAAAAGGGAGAGAAATCTCCAAGACAGCAGCACGTTAAAAAGGGAAGAAGGAAAATATGATCAAGTAGCAACATCAACTGTACCTACACACATAGATGTTTATGACTGTAAAAGAAAAAACTATGTAAAAAAGGACACATTAAATTCTTAACACTGATTGTCTCTCAGAACAGACTCAGAATACGTTACAGCAAGCCTGTGTTCTCTCTATGGTAATTATTTGGGCTCACCTTTATTAAGTATTTCCTAGCTGCCAGGCCCCACGTTGAATGTCTAGTTTGTAGTACTTTGTCTTGTCCTCACAGCAACTCTGTTAGGTGAGTATGATTATTGATCCGTTTTACCAATGAAATGATGGCGAGTTGGAGGTTAGAGGACATCCAAATGTGTCACAGCAGGAGGGGGCACGAAATTCAGGGCTGTATAATGCCAAAGGTTGGTGCTTTTAACCAACACACTGCCTCCTCCAACACAAAAAGAATAAATTAAGCTTACATTAACAAAGCACTTAGCACATGCTATGGGCTATGTACTTAATCCTTACAACAACACTATGAGGTTGGTGCTATCAGGGTCCCCCTTTAATAGATGAGAAAAGTAAAGGACAGAGAGGTTAAATAACTTGCTGCTAAGTGATGCTCCTGGATTCAAACCCCAGCTGTTTCAATCCACAATTGGTGCTTCCGCTACTAATCTACAATGCCTCTAAACTCACAGTTGTGCCTGTTTTGTGCCAAGCACTGGACTGGGGATAAAAAATAGATGAGATTGTCCCTTTCTTCAAGGAGAATCATGATTAGGAGGAAATGCTATGCTAAAAAGATAAGCCAAAATCAGGAGACAGCATGGCGGACCCTGCGTGTTAGCAACTGTGTAAAAATTTGTGCATATGGAAGTCTTTAAAACATTCATATACTTGCAGCACATGACAAGTAATTTCACTCCTAGTAACCCATCCTAAAGAAATCAGCTGAAATGCGATCAAAATGCATGTGCAAAAATGCTTCTTGCAGCAAATTATGTGATAGCTAAAGCTGTCCCCCTGTGGGGATGTTGAATTAATTATAATACATCTATTTGAAGGGATATTGTGCAGTCATTAAAATATTATGTTGTAATATTTAATGCTTTTTAAATATCTTTTAAAGCTTTTAATTACAAGGAGAAATGCTCATGACACAGGACTAAGCAAAACAAGAAATTGAGGATTGCAATTTTAGCACAATCTCAGTCACGTAAAATAATAAGAAATAATTAATCCTACTCCAATAATAATAATAATATGTGAAACTAGGCCCAAGAGTTAATAGTGGTTGCCTCTAGGTGGTGGAATTATGGATGATTTTTGTTCCTGCTTCCTTGTTGCTGTATTTTCAAATCTTTAGAAAGTCATCATATATTACTTTTACAGTCAGGAGAAGGTGAGCATAAAATTGTATGTGGGAGAAAAGCCTAGAAGAAAACATATAAATATATTAGCAGTGGTTATGATGGTGGGAGATGGTTGATATTTTTTTGTTGTTGTTCCTTTTTCAAGATTTTATGTATGGCAGTTTTGTCACATTTATAATGAAAAATAGATAAAATTAAAGATGAATAATCCCAGCATTATCTATAAGAATGAAAAGTGGCTGAATGTGGTGGCTCATGCCTGTAACCTCAGCACTTTGGGAGGCCAACGCGGGAGGATTGCTTGAGCTCAAAAGTTTGAGACCAGCCTGAAACATGCCAAAACTCTGTCTCTACAAAATAATACAAAAATTAGCCCGGGCGCGGTGGCTCACGCCTGTAATCCCAGCACTTTGGGAGGCCGAGGCGGGTGGATCACGAGGTCAAGAGATCGAGACCATCCTGGTCAACATGGTGAAACCCCGTCTCTACTAAAAATACAAAAAAAATTAGCTGGGCATGGTGGCGTGTGCCTGTAATCCCAGCTACTCAGGAGGCTGAGGCAGGAGAATTGCCTGAACCCAGGAGGCGGAGGTTGCGGTGAGCCGAGATCGCGCCATTGCACTCCAGCCTGGGTAACAAGAGCGAAACTCCGTCTCAAAAAAAAACAAAAAACAAAAAACAAAAAACAAAAACAAAAACAAAAATTAGCTGGGCATGGTAGCACATGCCTGTGGTCCAGCTATTCAGGGGAGGCTGAGGTGGGAGGACTGCTTGCATCCAGGAGGCTGAGGCTTCAGTGAGCCATGATTGCACCACTGCACTCCAGCCTGGGTGACGGAGCAAGACACTCTCTCAAAACAAAAAAACAAAAAGCAAAAAAGAAGAAAAGAAAATGAGGAGCTGAAAACAATATAGAAATTCAATAGAAAATTGACCAAATGAATTATGGTGTTACCTGGAAAAAAAAGGACATTACACAGCCATGGGAAATAATGTTTGCAATGGGTTTTTAATGATGGAAGGGCATGTTAATGGTAGATGTTTAAGCCACGATTTTGTATCAAGGCATCTCTCAAATTTTTAATAATAATAGGGAAAATATTTAGAGGAAAATACACCTGAGTAAGTAAACCAACTAAAATGACTGGGGCGAGTCGTTTTGACTGCCTTTTATTTCTGACTCATAATTTAGAGGCTGATTTTGCTAAGGTTGAGGATGCACTCGGGAAACAGAGAGTCAGTTTACAGAAGGATCTTTGCCTGCACTTTTTCCAAAAAATGCTTTAAGGACTTCAGTATTTAAAGGGGAAATAGCAGGCAGGAGGGGAAGGAGGAAATTAAAAAAGAAAAAAAGGAAGGGTAGGTAGTGATTTAAGTGGTCACTTTCTCCTGAGGCTTTGATTGGAGCTTGCTTAATCCACAGGTTACGTGTAGAAGGAGAGGTAGTGGAACAGTCACTTACGCATTCTCTTGCAGTCACCAAATCTGCATTTTATGTATGATAAAGTAAACACAGAGTAGAGGAAGAAGTCAAATATGCATTTGAAGTAGATGGAGTAATGATTTCTATTCCTGTTTTGCAGCATTATTGTAACAATAGATAATCCAGGTACCCATTCCATGCTAAGCATTTCTCCAGGTGCTGACCATAAAGCAATGAAAAGATAATCATGCCTGTCATGTGTGTGGGGGGAGGGAGGTTGATGATTAAATAATAGAAAACATGTAAAGCACTTATCTATTAATACATGCTAGCTCCTTTTGGGTTTAGCCACGTGGCTACAGATCAAATGCGTCATTTCCAGGATGGTTTGTGGAGATATGCCACCTGGCTGGATCCTCACTCTCCAGTGAAACCTCAGCCTGGGTACCTATATCACAACAACAGCTCCTTTCAGAAGCAAGTCATGCCATACATGGATAGCCGCCATACATGGATAGCCACCATCCCCATTCTTGAATCTGAGAATTTCTAGGTGATTAAGCCAATAGTTGTCAAGGAAGACCACCCAGTTTTTCTAATGTTTTTATGCACCATGGTGTATTCCTTTTTTTTTCCCCCTGTCAATGGCCTTTAGAACTTCTGTTCAATAACCCTAGGTAAAGTGGAATTACTGTGAACAGTATTAGGTGCCCTGGAGCAGAATGGAAGAGAAATTGAGATGGAAAGATCTTATTCCTGAATTCAAGGAGCTTATGACAAAGTAGCATTGGTAGCATCCTTAGAGGTAGTCCCCACAGTGGTTAAGAGCAAAAGCATGAGAGCCTGGCTTCCTGAGTTCAAATCCCAGCCCTGCTGCTGGCTATGTAAGTGAACATGAGCAGGTTTCATACACTTTCCGTGCCTCAATTTTCTCATCTGTGAAATACGGATAATAGTAGAACACATGCCACTGTGAATAAACCTAAAACTTTGAATAGTGCCTGCAACATAGCAAGCACTCAACAAATCCTAAGGATCATAAAAATTACTTCTTATTGTAATTATCTGTGTCTATGACTATCTTTCTACCAGATAACAGAGGATATAAGTAGTAAACAATCTATCTCTTGAGTTCAAGTTGCAGGTATGTTGTATTAGGCCAAGACACATGTCTACCAATGTAGTGATTCTAGTAGAAAGAGATGCCTTTTTTGATAGATCCAACAGAAGTATTGCAAGAAAGGTCATAACTTGCCCAGCTTCGGTCATGTGCACAGCCTCGTGCCTGGAGGTGTGGATCACCCATCTAATGGGATGAGTTCCCTAAAGGAGAGAGAAATTCCAGGGAAAGCAAGACAGGCAGGTAAAACCACAGACATCCACAAAGGGAGTCATGATGATGAAGCTGAAATAGCTACCCAATCCCCCAAATCTGTCTTTTTAATTTTTTTCTGAGCATAACAGATAGACTACACTTCCCAACCTTTCTTGCAGTCAGGATGGTGGTTAACATGTAGGCCATGGAATGGAAGCTGGAAGGTCGAATGCCCTTCTTAGCCTAGGCTTTTAAAAATTATGTGGGGCCTTCTCCTCACTGTCCTTCCCCTTATACCAGCTGGATGAAGATGATGATTAGACACTTGAGGAGCCACAAGGCAGATGGAACCTCCATCTCCACTTAGAGAAGGTCTGCCCATCCAACCCGATTACCCACCCAGCACTGTTGCCTACTAGGAAGCATGCGTCTGTCATGTTGTTCCATTACCTGTCTGGGGCAATTTGTTACTTCCACCCAGCCTGTCCTAACTCGTACAGGTAATAATATTAAAACTATAAGTGGGGTTCAACTTATAAAAAGTTTTAAAAATCAATTGGTAAAATGGACAGCCTGCAGAACCATGAGCTAATTAAATCTCTTTTCTTATAAATTACCCAGTCTCAGCTATTTCTTTATAGCAGTGCAAGAATGACCTAATACACATTATTATACCCACTATACAGATGCAGAAACTGAGGAACAAAGACTTAATCAAGTGCTTGGTCAAGTTGAGTAGCTGACAGAGCTGAAACTTTACACCATTGTTTGTAGAGCTCAACTTCACACCATTGTCACCCACAGCCTATCAATAGCCTATGAGAAAGACAGAGAAGGACACACAACAAATTCTAAAAACCAAGTTCAGGGAAACAGAGTGAGTGCTCGTTAAATGTTAGTTGAATGATTAAAAAGTCAAAATGTTGGGAAGATCCAACAAATCAAAGATGCAGGGAAACTGGACTCGCCCTACCCTTCCAAAAGATGCTAGAGAGACACTGAGAGATGACTCTGAATCTCTGCTTTTGCTACACTGAATAAAGCTCCCTCAAGTCAGCTCAGATGACCCTGGCAGTCCTGGGGCCAGGGAATTTATTTCAGGAAAAAAAAATTGGTGAGGACATGCTTGCTTCATTAGGTGCCCATCCATGTAGAAGACAGACCAAAGAAAGATGTACTTTCCAACCTCTCTAGAGAAAGAGCCCAACAGGTTTTGACAGATATCCCTAAAGTCCCTGTCTGCAGCTTTTAAACAGTTGGCTTAACAACTGCCTTTAATTTCACCGAACATAAGCTATTGATCCTGATCTCTGTTGCCTGGAAGCCCAATCTTGATTGTTAATTGAGCTATTCATTTGGGACTCACATTAACCATTCCTGAAGGGATGAATCCTAGGTAATGAGGGCAGGTGGGCTAGCGAGGTGCAGAAGGTGAGGGCTCTACAGGAAAGTGATTTTAATTAGTAATAATAGCTCCATACTTAGCCGACTGGCTTGTAATACATGCAGTGACATACCTATAGATCAGGCAGACAAACCAGCAGTCATCCTTCTATAGGAAAATTAAATTAGGTCAATTATCTAACTGTTGGGTGATTTCAGATAGTTACTTAACTCAAAACATACCTACTGCTGCATGTGTCAGATCCATAGCTCAGCCCCCAAAGCTTACTCCAGTTTGGAAGTATAATTAGTCAGGCTGGCCCTTCCCCTACCCCTTTCCAATATAACATTTTAATGCTTAGAAATTTCCAGCAAAAAAAAAAAGGTCATTAATAGGAGAATGGTTATATGAAAGGACTTACATCTCTGCCATGGAATTATTATGGAGTCACTTGCCAACACCAATTAACTTGGCAGAGCAGATTCCACAATAGATGTATCCTAAGTTAAATAGCCACATTCTAGAAAGGTATATATAAGATGATCACAGTTTTTAAAATAAGCAATTAACAACAACCATATTGATTATATGGGTCAAGAGAAAGACAAGGAAGGACCCACAACAAATCCTAGTATTGGCTAACATTGGGGCGGACATGGAGATGGATGAGGGGAGCACAAGCATGCTAGTTAAGATTTAGCAGGTTGGGTGCAATGGCTGTCTCCTGTAATCCCAACACTTTGGAAGGCCAAGGCAGCAAGCTGGCTTGAGTTCAGGAGTTTGAGACCAGACTGAGCAACACAGGGAGACCCTGCCTTTACAAAAAAAAATTAAAAAGAAAAATCAGCCGGTCATGGTGGCACACCCCTGTAGTACCAGCAACTCAGGAGGCTGAGATAGGATGATCACTGGATCCTAGGATTAGAGGCTGCAGTGAGCCATGACTGTATCACTGCATGCCAGCCTGAGCAACAGTGCAAGACTCTGTCTGTAAAAATATATTTAATATATATTTACATAATGTTTATTATGTACAAGACACTATTTTAGGTATTTTATAAATATTGACTCATTTAATCCCCTATAACTAATGGATATAGGCACTATTAAGATATAGTTTGGATATCTGTCTCCACCTACATCTCATGTTGAATTGTAATGCCAAGTTTTGGAGGTGGAGCCTGGTCAGAGGTAACTGGGCCATGAGGCTGAATTTCTCATGAATGGTTTGGTACTACCCCTTGGTTCTGTTCTTGTCATGGTGAGTCAGTTCTCACGGGATCTGGTTGTTGTGAAGTGTGGCACCTCACCCACCCACACTCACTGTTTCTCTCTCTGTCTTGCTCATGCTTTTGCCATGTGACCTGCCTGATCCCTCTCTGCCTTCTGCCATGAGTAAAGCCTTCCTTGGGCCTCCCCAGAAGCAGGCACCAGCATTATGCTTCCTGTACAGCATGCAGAACCATGAGCCAATTATATCTCTTTTCTTATAAATTAACCAGTCTCAGCTATTTCTTTATAGCAGTGCAAGAACGACCTAATACACATTATTATTTCTCACTATACAGATGAGGAAACTGAGGAACCAAGAACTAATCAAGTGCTTGGTCAAGTTGAGTAAGTGGTAAAGCTGAAACTTTATACCATTGTCTGTGGAGCTGAAACTTTACATTGTAACCCACAACATATTAAAATCTCTGGGATGCTGCACTGAACAGACCAATAACAAGCAGCAAAATTGAAATGGTAATAAAAAAATTTACCAACAACAAAAAAGTCCAGGTCCAGATGAATTCATAGCAGAATTCTACCAGACATTCAAAGAAGATTTGGAACCAATCCTATTGACAGTATTCCACAAGAAAGAGAAAGAGGGAATCCTCCCTAAATCACTCTATGAAGCCAGTATCACCCTAATACCAAAACCAGGAAAGGACATAACCAAAAAAGACAACTACAGACCAATATCCCTGATGAACATAGATGCAAGAATCCTTAACAAAATACTAGCTAACTGAATCCAACACCATATCAAAAAGATAATCCACCATGATTAAGTGGGTTTCACATCAGGGATGCAGGGATGGTTTAACATACACAAGTCAATAAATGCGATACACCGCATAAACAGAATCAAAAACAAAAATCACATAATCATCTCAATAGATGCAGAAAAAGCATTTAACAAAATCCAGCATCCCTTTATGGTTAAAACTTTCAGCAAAATCAGCATACAAAGGACATATCTCAATGTAATGAAAGCTATCTATGACAGACCCACAGCCAACATAATACTGAATCAGCAAAAGTTGAAAGCATTCCCTCGGAGAACTGGAACAAAACAAGGACGCCCACTCTCACCACTTCTCTTCAACATAGTACCGGAAGTCTTAGCCAGAGCAGTAAGACAAGAGAAGAAAATAAAGGGCATCCAAGTTGGTAAAGAGGAAATCAAACGGTCACTGTTTGTTAATGATATGATTGTTTACCTAGAAAACCCTAAAGAATCCTCCAGAAAGCTCCTAGAACTGATCAGTGAATTCAGCAACGTTTCCGGATACAAAATTAATGTACACAAATTAGTAACTCTTCTATACACCAACAGCAACCAAGCTGAGAATGAAATCAAGAACTCAACCCCTTTTACAATAGCTGCAAAATACATAAAATACTTAGGAATATACTTAACCAAGGAGGCAAAAGACATCTACAAGGAAAACTACAAAACACTGCTGAAATAAATCATAGATGACGCCAACAAATGGAAACACATCCCATGCTCATAAATGAGTAGAGTCAATATTGTAAATATGACCCTACTGCCAAAAGCAATCTACAAATTCAACACAATTCCCATCAAAATACCACTATAATTCTTCACAGAACTAGAAAAAAAATCCTAAAATTCATATGGAACCAAAAAAGAGCTTTATAGCCAAAGCAAGAGTAAGCAAAAAGAACAAATCTGAAAGCATCACATTACCTCATTTCAAAATATACAATAAGGCCACAGTCACCAAAACAGCATGGTACTGGTATAAAAACAGGCACATAGACGAATGAAACAGAATAGAGAACCCAGAAATAAACTCAAATACTTACAGCCAACTGATCTTCAACCAAAGTGTCCATGTCCCTGTCACACTCTCAGTCTTCTCCATGTAAATGTGGTGTAAAATCAGAATGGTGTTCAAATTCTACTTCCACCAGCACTTGCTAGCTTCAAGCCTTCTTCTGAAAAAGAAATCAAGAAAGCAATCCCATTTATAATAACTATAAATAAAATAAAATATCTAGGATTGAACTTAACCAAAGAAGTAAAATACCTCTACAATGAAAATTTTAAAACATTGATGCAAGAAATCAAAAAGGACACAAAAAATTGAAAGACATCCCATGTCCATATATTAGAAGAATTAATATTCTTAAAATGTCCATACTACACAAAGTAATTTACAGATTCAATATAATCTCTATCAAAATACCAATAACATTCTTCACAGAAACAGAAAAAAAAAATAATCCTAAAGTAATATGGAACCACAAAAGACCCAGAATAACCAAAGCCGTCCTGAGAAAAAGGAACAAAACTGGAGGAATCACATTACATAACTTCAAATTGTACTACAGAGTTATGGTAACCAGAACAGCATGGCATTGCTATAAAAATAGACACATAGATCAATGGAACATAATAGATAATCCAGAAATAAGTTCATATATGTACAGTGAACTTATTTTCAACAAAGCTGCCAAGAACATACATTAGGGAAAAATCTCTCAATAAATGGTGCCAGTAAGACTGGATATTCAAACGCAGAAGAATAAAAGCAGGCTCATATTTCTCAATATATACAATAACCAAATCAGAGCAGATTAAAGGTTTAAATCTAAAACCTCAGACTATGAAACTACTACAAGAAAACATTGGGTAAACTCTCCAGGACATTGGTCTAGACAAAGATTTCTTGAGTAATACCCCGAAAGCTCAGTTAACCAAAGCAAAAATGAACAAATGGGATGACATCAAGTTAAAAAGCTTCTGCACAGCAAAGGAAAGAATCAGCAAAGTGAACAGACAACCCACAGCATGGTAAAAATGTCTGCAAACTACCTAGCTGACAAAGGACTAATAACCATAATATATAAGGAGCTCAAACAACTCTATAGGAAGAAAAACTAATAATCTGATTTTAAAGCTGACAAAAGATCTGAAGAGACATTCTTCAAAAGAAGACATACAAAGGACAAACAGACACATGTAAAGCTACTCAACCTTACTGATCATCAGAGAAATACAAATCAAAACTGCAGTGAGTTGTCATCCCTTTCCAGTTAGAATGGCTTATATCCCAAGACAGGCAACAATAAATGCTAGGGAGGATGTGGAGAAAATGGAACCTTCAAACACTGTTGGTGGGAATATAAATTAGTACAACCACTATGGAGAACAGTATGCAGGTTCCTCAAAAAACTAAAAACAGAGCTGCCATATGATTTCTCCCCATTCCCTGGGGACATCTGACAATGTCTGAGAACATTTTTGGTTGTCACAATTGAGGTATGAGGTAAGACTTGACTCCAGAAGCAGGATCCTGGACACTGGACCAAATTGAGGACTAGCTAAAAACAGGGATGAGGTAGAAGCAGCCTTCCAGAAAACATGCCCATCAGTGTCCCATGCCAGCTTACCATTGCCATGGCAACACTCAGGATTTACCACGCCTTTCAATGGCAATCACCCAAAAGCTCTCAACCTTATCCTAGAAATGTCTGCATAAGCCACCCCTTAATTTGCATATAATTAAAAGTGGTATCAATATGACTGAAAAACTGTCCTCACCTGCTACTCTCTGCCCTGCTCTGCAAGAAGTCATGGAGCTGTAACACATGCTTTGGTAAAGCTGTTTTCTTCTACCCTACCACCACTCACCCTTGAATTCTTTCTTGGCAAAGCCAAGAACCCTCATGAGCTAAGCCCCATTTGGGGGCTCGCCTTCCCCGTATCACAGCAGGAGGAGGGGAGTGCTACTGGCATCTGGGGGGTAAAGGCCAGGGAAGCTGCTAACATCCTACAATGCACAGGACACCCCACTCCTTGCAATGCAGAATTATCAGGCCCAAACTATCAATAGTGCTGAGGTTGAGAAACCGCGTTTTAGAACAACTCACTCTTCTTTTGTTATGCTAAATAAAGCACCAAATAACCTGAGTCCACCAGTCACAGACCCACATCATCAGCATGGAAATTGCACAGAGGATGTAGCATCTAACATACCCACAGGGGCCACATGGCTTAGGGAACGACCACCAGGCAGACACCCTGGTGACCCATAATCCTCACTGAAATAAACTGGGCTGGGGAATGGCCATGAACAGTCGAGACCCCTTTCTCACATCTAAGCCCAGAGCTGCAGCTCAGCAGGAAGCCAAGTCTGTTTGACAAGTGTAAGCTCCTTGTCAATGCTGCTAAAGGTTTCAAAGCCTCTCTCTCCAAGATGGAGGTATCCTCTGAAGGAGAAACTTTCCAGCAGCCCCGGCCAGTACGATTCAAATGGCAATAGCTTCCTGGAGCGGAGCCTGACCTTGTGCGGCGGGAGCTCAACAGAGCGGGAAGCAACGTTGATTTCTGAAGACTGTCAAGTGAGAGCTACTTTGGGCTGAGTTGTAGGGAACTGGAGATCTATAAACCTTTTTATGTGCAGAGAGAAAGGAGCCAGCATTGTTTCCAATGAGTTTCCCAGGCGAGAGGAGACATGCAGAGGCTGAGTGACAGTCGGACAAGGAGCAAGTTTCCCTTTTATTAACAGGCTCATAAAGCTACTTTAAAAAATAAATTAAAGCTAGAAAAATATCCTTGCATTTACTGCCCGAAGGGAAGGGGGATGGGGGCTGTGCTGATCAGCCTGGCAGTGACATTGCAGGGACATGCTCTTGCAAGATCAGCTGAATGTCCAGAGGCTGCAAAGCACACCCTAGGGCAAGTTGCTCTTGAGTTTTGACCCCAGGTAATTGGCACTTGCAGTCTGCAGCCTCAGGTGAGTCCTGAGACAAAACGCCCGTCCCCAAGCCCTAACTCCACAGTACGGAGGAGGGTGCCTCTGAGAGCTCCTTCTGTACCATTCAGCCAGACCCTGAGATGGAGACCGATAAATCACCATTGAGTCTGAGCCCTTATGCCTGTCCTGAGACTCCTCACTAATCTAGAGGCAAGCCAAGCCCTGGAGCCTGGTATCAAATGGATGCTTCACCCATTTTTCTTCCCTGTCCTCTGTTCCTCCTCCTTCCCTAACTTCAGTTTCCTTTCCGTCTCCTTTCTGTTCCTTTTCCTCCTTCCTCTGTTCTTTTTTTTCCTCTCAAAGGATTCCAATTGCCACTGTGTAAGGTAAGGCACACCTCATTTCTCACGTGAGCAGATATAACCATGTCAGGTCACTCCACCATATGTAATTCTCAGTGGCTTCCCAATGGGGCCAACCAAGCCCCCTAGCATAGGACACAAAACATCATAGGTGATTCCAGATGGCTTTCCAGTCTCACCCCAATACCACTGTGCGCGTGCATGCGCGCGCTCACACACACACACACACACACTTCTGCCCTTCACAGGGACAGCCTATCATTTTAAGCCTCTACTCACAATTATAATAAGCTAACATTTAATAAATGGTTCCCTCTATGCTGGAAGCTTTCTATTGATTAGTTCATTGAATTTTCACAAAAATTGGATGAGGTTAATTCTGTCATCCTCATTTTTCAGATGCAGAAACAGAGGTTTAATGAGGCTAAAATGACCATCAAAGATGATATAGTGCTACAGAAGTGATTTGATATCAGCTAGGTCCAGCAGCATAACCACAGTGACCTCCGCTGCCTCCATACCTGTGTCCCTGGACCTGACCTGTTTCCATCTTGGAAACCCTGACTCTTTCTCTAGGTCATTTACTTTTTTTTTTTTTTTCCTGTATAAACCGACTCTAATATGTATGTGCCCTGAAACTGTCTTGTTTTTGTTTCAATTAACGTATGTATTGAATGCCAAAAACCATGTGAGATGCTGGCAATACAGTAATGAATAGAAAGCAACCTTCAAAATGAGGCCCCTGGATTTTAGATTCTATGAAACCAGGCACCAAATCTGTGTGTTTGCTGGGTCCCTGAGACCTAGAACAGGACTTGCTATGGAGGAGGCATTCAAAATCCATTTAATGCAGAAAGCAAAAGATTGAATAAATGAAGGCAAATTCAGAGGGAGGTGGTACCTCCTTGCTGAGATTCCATCTTGAAAATAACCCTGTGGAGGTATCCTTAGAGGGACTGCCCCATAGCCATAGCCCATTAGCACTACTGATGGCATCATTCATTCAATAAACATTCATCAGATGCCTGTTAATCGCTGTGCCCTAGGTTGGGTGCTGGAGGTGACAAAGAATGAAACACAGTCCCTGCCCTTGAGGGAGTTAGCTGGTGAGAGAGCAAAAGACAATTACAATGTGGTGTCCTCAGTACGCTACCACCGCAGGAGTAAACCACAGGGTGGGGTTTTGAGAGTACAGGGATGTAGCTCCTGATCATACGTGAGAAATCATGGAAGGCTTCCCGGGGAAAGTGACATCTGAGCAGAGACTTGACGGATGAGAAGGAATTAACTAGATCTAAGTATCTGTGTGTGTGTGTGTGTGTGTGTAGGTGTATGTGCGTGTGTGTGCACACGCATGCATGTGCACACACCTGGGGATGGTATGGAGAACGTCTCCAGGTGAAGGTGTCAACATATGAAGGATGCAGAGGCAAGAGAAAAGAGAAACTGTTCATTATGGCTTGTGCATGTGTGGAACACAAAAAGCTGAAAGGCAACGGCCAGGTGCAGTGGCTCACACCTGTAATATCCATGCTTTGGGAGGCTGGGTGGGAGAATCATTTGAGACTGGGAGTTCTAGATCAGCCTGGGCAACATAGCAAGGCCATGTCTCTACAAAAACCTTTTTTAAAAAATTAGCCAGGCGTGGTGGTGCATGTCTGTAGTTTCAGTTACTTGGAAGGCCGAGGGAGGAGGATCACTTAAGCCCATGAATTCAAGGCTGCAATGAGCTGTGATCGTGCCACCACACTCCAGCCTGGGCAACAGAGCAAAACCCCTACCTCTAAAATAAAAAAAAATGTTTGGCACTAAAACTAAAGAGTTTATCTCATGCCATGTGAAAGGACTGAATTTTATTCAGAAGGATTGTTGATCTCATTCATGCAATGTTAAAATAAAGAAAGAAAAACGCATGGACCTCGGTTTGATACTCTGGAAGGCGAATGGGATTCGCAGTCTGCCAAGTACAAAAAACAAACAAAACAAACAAACAAACAAAAAATTAGAAAAATATGGTAGCACCGTAGCAGCCCCTTCCCTACGTTTCTGCCTCTGAAAAGTTTCCTGGGACCCTGGTTCCCAGCCAGGTATGCCCGCATGGAGGCAGGGGCGTGGTGGCCAGCCCTGTAACTCATCTGCCTCAGGGATCCCTATCCATCAGCCTCCTTCATGATATTTTGCCACTTATCTCCTTTGTCAAACAAATTTCTATTTAAAAAAGTTTGTACTGGATTTTATGATATTGATCACATTAAAGCAAAATTTTAAAAAGTGGAAAGCAGGGTGAGGAGAGAAGGTAGGAGATTAAGAGAAGGTACAGTGTCAGTCCTCATATATGGCAGCTAAGTGGCAGCTTCGTCTCATCTTTGCACTCCTAGGAGCAAGAAACGCCAGAAACGCTTGGGCGAGGAAAGAGCAAGTTGAAGAAAATGATGTTAGGTTTGACTAGGTTATCGCTAGAGAAGCTGACACTGTTATCACCGCTTTGTGGCTGGGCCTTCACTCTGCTTTGAATATTTTTCCTCCTCTCTCCTCCACTGCACCTTTCAAAATTCAACACAGTTATCTTCAGGTCGGTTGACATTAATTAAGCACCAATTGCATGCTAAGTCCTGGGAAATCAGAGAAACATGCCCCATTCACTGTCATCGAGGATCTCAAAATCTTAAGCTGTAATCAGCTAGAATTGGATTATAGGAAATTTGCTTTACATAATCATTACCCTTGATAACACCCTTTGCAGCATGCTTTATACATGTGTTATCACTTCCAATCCTCACAGCAACCCCAGGAGGGAGGTTTCTACTGAGCCTCACTTTATGAATGAGTAAACAAGCTTTTAGAGGCTTAAAGACTTGCCTGAGATCACCCAACCAGAAAAGGGTGAAGGTGGAATTCTTAGTCTAAAGGTTCAACCACTGCAGTATACATTTTGTAAGTGGCAGGGCTAAGTATTGAGTCATTGTCTGCTTGAATCCAAACTCTCTGTAACTAATCCTCAAGCAATGGTACCATTTGGAAATTAGGTTTAATGCTGGTATGTGGCTTGAACCCCAACATGGCATTCTCCCCATCCAACACAAGGATATACTCTGTGTTGTAAGAATATCAGAGGAGGCTTCAGTCATTCCATCCTGGACTGGAGAAGGCTTCAAAAAGGAGGGGATACTGAAAATTAGTCCCAAGAACGGTCTTTACCATACAGTGGGCACTTACTGTGAGCTTCATGCTGTATCAGACTTTAATATATCATCTAATTTCATCCTTAAAACAGCACTCTGTCAGCTCCATTCTGGCTGTCATAACACAATGCCATAGCCTGGGTGGCTTACAGATAACGGAAATTTATTTCTTACAGTTCTGGAAGCTGGAAGTCCCAGATGCGGGTGCCAGCATGATCTGGTTCTGGTGAGGGTCCTTTTCCACATTGCAGACAACGATCTTCTCATTGTCTCTTCACCCAGAAAAAAGAGGGTGAGAGAGCTCTTTGGGGTACCTTTTATAAGGTCACTAATACCATTCACAGTGGCTCTACCCTTATAACCTAATCACTTCCCAAAGGCCCTGCCTCCTGATACCATCACCTTGGGCTTTAGAATTTCAAAATATGAATTCACAGCGGACACAAACATTCAATGCAGAATACCGTCTGAGGTAAATTTCTGTGACAAAGGCTTGGTTTCCCACACAACTGCCAAGCACCCCCTTCCTTTTTGCTAAGAGAGCTGGCATCTTCCTCACTATCCTGCATGCGGACAGTGAAGTACGGGTCCCTTCACAATCCATGAATCTTGACATCTCTAAGCCAGTGCCTGTGGGCTCACTGGCTTGCCAAGCAATCTTCAAAGCACAGGCATGTGATTCAGCTCTGGCCATTGAAATACTATGGAAATTCTGCTGTAGAGCTTCTGGGAAAGGTTTGCACACTCTTTTTTTTTTTTTTTGAAATGGAGTTTTGCTCTTGTTACCCAGGCTGGAGTCCAGTGGCACGATCTCAGCTCACCGCAACCTTCGCCTCCTGGGTTCAGGCAATTCTCCTGCCTCAGCCTCCTGAGTAGCTGGGATTACAGGCATGCGCCACCCATGCCCAGCTAATTTTTTGTATTTTTAGTAGAGATGGGGTTTCACCATGTTGACCAGGGTGGTCTCGATCTCTTGACCTCGTGATCCACCTGCCTCGGCCTCCCAAAGTGCTGGGATTACAGGCGTGAGCCACCGCACCCGGCCTGCACGCTCTTAAAAAAAAAAAAAAAACCACATGGTGTGGATTTTTTTTTTGCTCTTTCTGCGTGTTGTCATCTGCATATACTATCTAGATAAGCAGCCTTCATCTTAGATAATGCAGGATCCAGCCTAAGAAGAAAAGCCAGGCCTGATGTGGTGGTTCATGCCTGTAATCCCAGCACTTTGGGAGGCCAAGGCAGGTGGATGACCTGAGGTCAGGAGTTCGAGACCAGCCTGACCAACATGGGGAAACCCTGTCTCTACTAAAAATACAAAATTAGCCGGGCTGGTGACACATGCGTGTAATCCCAGCTACTTGGGAGGCTGAGATGGGGGGATCACCTGAACTCAGGAGGTCAAGGCTGCAGTGAGCTGAAATTGTGCCACTGCACTCCAGCCTGGGTGACAGAACGAGACCCTGTCTCTCAAACAAAGTTCTTGTGCTTGCAATGGCTTGCAAATCTGCCGTGTTTATATCTCTGATGGAATCTTCTACCACTCCCCTGCTCTCTCACTATGTCCAGCACAGCCCACCTTCGTTCTGTTACTCAAACACAGCAGGGGGTTTCTACCTCATGGATCTTATCCTTGTTTTTCCTTCTCCCTTAAATGCAACTTCCAGGTTCCTTTAAAAGTGCTTTTTTTCTCACCATACAGGTCTCAGCTAGAATTTCACCTCCATAGTAAAGCTTCCCTTGAGGTCCTACCCCGCAGAGAACTGAAGAGAAAGAGACAGAGAAAGAGACAGAGAGAGGCTGACTTTGTTATTCTGCATTTGACATTATGAGAAAATCCTGGGTGCTTTAAGAATGAACATTGTAGATAATAGAAGTACCAGTTGCAGAATTCCATTTCCATGTAAATGACCCAGACAAGCAAAGCACTGACTCACCCCAAGAAGAATCTACCTGGAGGAGAAAAAAATGTTGTTTACAAGAACAATACCAGATGTTGGACTTGGAAAGCCCTGTCTTGACATTTGAAGGCTACCAAGGGAGATACAGGGACTCGAGGGCAGGCAGAGAAAAAGCAGCAGAACAGAGTTCATTTAGAAGTGACTTTACATATTAAGTTAATTCCCGGTATAATTCAAGAGTCTGATGGGGGATGGAGGAATAATGGAAAAAAAAAGGAGCCCTTTAAAAGTGCTGAAGAGAGAGCAAGACCCATAATTCCATCTACAAGTAATGGTAGTTGAAATTGGTTGTCCCTGATTTGAATAATCTTGATGGCATCGTTATTTTTAATTGTGATTAGTGGTCGTAATGTGCTAATAAATAAGACGAGAGACAAGGTACAACCTTGCCTTGTCCCACAAATGAGTTGGAATCGAGGCTGCTGGAGGCTGCCAGGCTCTGGACCGGAGGAGCCCCAACCAGGGCAGGGGCCTGAGAACTAAAGGATGATTTCCGTGAGCTTTTGAGACAGAACCCTCTGAGCAAATTTCCTCCACTCCAAGATCAAGCCATTCCACCAAAAAATAAGAAAGCACTGGGCTTGTATTTCCTTAGGGCAGCTCTTCACTGGAAGAAAGTCACTCATGTGTCCCAAGCACCCCACTGGAAAGTAGCACTCAGAAAGCCTTTTCCTGACTTGTTAACAATATCATCCATTCTAGAACAAGGCATGGGCACAGTGGCCCACTGGAAGGTTCTCCTCTATTTACTTTGCAGACATTCTCAGTGGTAGGAGGTTTTTGAGGTGGTTAAGTAGGTAGGTGGGAGGTCAACCCTAGAACCAAGACGGCCAACAAGCCAGGAGTCCAGCACCAGCGTTGGATGTGTCCCCAGTAGAACTCTAAGGGAAACATATTCATTTCCTAGGACTCCATGGCAAAGGAGCACAAAGTAGCTTAAAACAATAGAAATTTATTCTCTCAAAGTTCTAGAGGCCAGGAGTCTGAAATCAAGGTGTGCTAGGGCCATGCTCTCTTTCACATTCTTACAGGTACTGACAACTCTTGAGTTCCTGGCTGGAAGCTGCCTAACAAAGCTCTGCCTCCCCGATCACAGGGCCATCCTCCCTCTGTGAGTCTGTGTCTCCACACAGCACTCCCCTCTGCATGTGTCTGTCTCTGTGTCTCTTCCCCTCTTTGATGACTCCTGTCATACTGGATTAAGGGCTCAGTCTATATCAAGATGACTTCAGCTTAGCTAATATCTCAGTTACTCTGCAAAGACCCTATTTCTAAATAAGGTCACACGCACAGGTACCAGGGGCTAAGACTTCAGCATGTCTTTTGGAAGAATGTAATTCAACCCACAACAGGATGTGAATTGCTTTGATGAGGGGGAAAAGCTGATGGGAAAGACAGACAGAAAAGAAGGAAAGAAAGAAAAAGAAAGAAAGAAGGAAGGAAGGAAAGAAAGAAAGAGAGGGAAGAAGGAAGGGAGGAAGGAAGGAGAAGGAAGGAGAAGGAAGGGAAGGAGGGAGGAAAGAAAAGGAGGGAGGGAGGGAAGGAAAGAGAGATAAGAAGGAAGGAGGGAAGGAAGGGAGGGAGGGAGGGAAGGAAAAAAGGGAGGGAAGGAAGAAGGAAGGAAGGAAGGAAGGAAGGAAAGAAGGAAGGAAGGGAAGGAGGGGGGAGGGAGGGAGGGAGGGAGGGAGACATGCTGCAATAGGGAAAGGAGCCTAATTTATGTAAAATTTTGTGTGGACATTGACAACTTTTTGATGACATATCTATTTCCATTAAGTAAATCAAGCCAATAACATTTCCTCAACTTTGGCAAGTCATATGAGTCTCTGTCTAGCGCTTCTCTAAGATCCCTGATCAGACTCACCGGGGGAGAGACAGCAGCAGTGGATTCAAGCCACCCTAATTCACTCCGCCTGAGGCTCAGAAAGGTTAAATCACTCAACCCAGTTCTCATTGCTGGCAAATGGCAGATGAGATTTTAATCCAAAGACACGCTCTTTTCGTCGTGCTGCATTTCATGAATGTTAATTTTAATGAATGAATCAGGAAATAAATTAATGAACGAATGAGTGAAGAAACTACCCAGTCACACATGAAGTGGCCTCCAGTGCTTCTGGAGATAGTTTGGGGTCTGGAGCAACACAGGAAAGGTATCTCATTCACCCATGTGATCCAGAGCTTGGTGGAAATGCAATCAGCATTCTCTGTGAGGATCCGGTATCTTCCAATGCCAAGCCACCGGATTAAAAATAGCCCTTTTGTCCTATCTTCTTCTTCTCCCCGAAACAGATGCTGGGGCTCAGCCTTGCCCTCCAACTCATCCCAATTTGCCTCTTGTCATTAACCACCGTGGCTGGTCCACAGTCATGTTCTACTTTTAGGACCAGAGGAACTTGGGCTGCTGTCAAGGGAAGAAACTATTAATATCAAGTGAATGTGTATAATAGGCTGGTCGCCCTGTTCCTCAATAAAAGATAGCTGCTATGAATAGTAGTAGAAGTATTGGGATTCATATCAGCACGATTATGACCATTTATTTCATTGATTATACTACTTTGCTAGGGCTGCCATAATGAAGTCCAACAAGCTAGCTGGCTTAAACTACAGAAATTTATTTTCTTATGATTCCTGAAGGCTAGAAGCCTGAGATTGAGGTGTCAGCAGGGTTGGCTGTTTTTTAGGGCCATGAGAGATCTGTCCCATGCCTCTTTCCTGGGCTTGTAGATGCCTGTCTTTCCCCTATGTCTTCCCTCTGTTCCTGTGTCCAAATTTCCTCTTTTCATGAGGACACCACCATATTGAATTAGGGCTCACCCTAATGGTGTCATTTTAAATTACCTCTTTAAAGACCCGATCTCCAAATATAGTCACATTCTAAAGTCCTGAGGATTAGGATTTCATGATATTAGTTTGGGGAGGGATACAATTTATCCCATAGCACTGTTTCTATTTGCAATATGTAGACCTAAGGCAAAGTCTTTACAATAAAGTTAAGTTTTGTTTTGTTTTGTTTTCAGACAGTGTTTCAATCTGTTGCCCAGGCAGGAGTGCAGTGGTACGATCTCAGCTCACTGTAACCTCCACCTCCCAGGTTCAAGCGATTCTCCTGCCTCAGCCTCCCAAGTAGCGGGGCTTACAGACACCTACCACCACACCTGGCTAATTTTTGTATTTTTTGTAGACATAGTTTTTCACCACGTTGGCCAGGCTGGTCAAACTCCTGACCTCAAGTGATCCGCCCGCCTCAGCCTCACAAAGTGCTGGGATTACAGGCATGACCCACTGCCCCCAGTCTAATATCAAAGTCGAAATTACAGATAACTATTTTCAAACCACCCATAGTCACAGATTCTAAACTCTGTGTTTCTACCTCCCAGTATAAGATTGAAGTCAGGAGAAGTGAGAATGTAGTGGAAGGATCGCGGCTTTGGAAGAATTATCTGGGCTTTGAAGAATGGGTAAAATTGAGGTGAATGGAGAGGAGTGTGTGCCAGACAAAGACTAGAATATAAATAACTGATTAGAGGTAGAAAACCCATTTTTCCCTGTTTTTGAGATTTTAGTAGTATACATTCTTCACTCCTAGATTTGCCAAAGGAGGTATTCAGTTTGGGGTGCACCATTCAGAGGGTGGTTTGAAATTCAGAGCCCTAAGAGACATTGGCTATGTCTCATTTTGAAGCAGCTCTCCATCTTCCAAGAGTGAGTCTCCTCTTCCCATGTGTCTGTTCTTGTGGATTACCATACACAGCTAATGGAGGGGATTTAACAGGAAGTGTCAGGGAGTTTTATAAAATTATCATGTCAACTCTCTTCCTGTCAGTGTGCATAAGGGAAGAAGACAAGAAAATGGTATTGTCGTTTAACAGTTCACTTTAGATCTTCATCTCGTATCACTTATCATTACTCCATATTAATTACTCTGTATTGGCAATCTCTGGCTGTCAGTTACTCCATGAAAGATCTTGCTGAGCTAGTGGCTGGACAGCTTTCATTAGGAAGCAATTTGGACCACATTTAACTCGGGAAGATTAACAGATTAACTGGAACAATTACCCTGCCTGCCTTTCTGCCTCCGGTGAAGGTATCGCTATTTTTTGTATTTTGAGTAAAGATGGTGTTTTACCATGTTGCCCAGGCTGGCCTCAAACTCCTGAGCTCAAGCCATCCTCTCACCTCAGCCTCCTAAAGTGCTGGGATTACAGGCATGAGCCACCATGCTTAACCAAGGCTTTAAATATATGTAAAAAAGTTTGACACACTCATTGGTACAGAGCTGGTGCCAACAAATGACAACTGTTAGTATTTATAATTAGTATAAATGGAATGAGAGAAGATTCAATGGACTTACTCCAAAATGAGGCTACCTCCACTTTCAAAATATTGCTCCCTGCTCTCATTTTTCCCATCAGGAAGGGAGATGAGAGCTGGGTTCAGTTCTACTCAGCAATCCTTTATCAGATGCCTGCTAAGTGCCAGATGTGATGTCCACTCTAGGGAAAGGCAGAATAATCTAGGATATCCCTAAGTCTTTGAACACACCACCCAGAGCCTCCATACCGTTCCCTCTGCCTGGAAGGTCCTTTCCTGTTGAGCCACCAGAAGGGGTCCCTCTCTCGGAGCTTGGTCTGCATGTGCCTTTCCCTGGGAAGCCTCGTGTGACGCTCCCGAGCAGCACCTGCCATGCATCATTACAGCTCTTATCACAGTGGTGCTCACAAACATGGTATGACCGTGGGATTGCTAGTCTCTTCTGCGGATCTGCAGGCTCCCAGACCACATTTGCTCCACTCATTGTTGAATCCCCAGTGCCTGGTGCACTGAAAGGAGGGAGGATTGAAAGAGCTCGGGAAGAAGAGTCAAATACATAAACAAAAAAAAGGGCAAAAAGATGTAATTACACCTGAGCAGAAGCAACCGAGATACCACTAAGCCATCAACTTGTCCTCCTCTGAGCCATCAGCTTAGGAAAAGACAGCTCTAGGCCGAGCATGGTGGCTCGCACCTGTAATCCCAGCACTTTGGGAGACTGAGGTGGGCAGATCACTTGAGGTCGAGAGTTTGAGACCAGCCTGACCAACGTGAAGAAACCCCGTCTCTACTAAAAATCCAAAACTAGCCAGGTGCGGGCGTGCACACCTGTAATCCCAGCTACTTGGGAGGCTGAGGCAGGAGAATCACTTTGAACCCGGGAGGCAGAGGTTGCAGTGAGCCAAGCTCACCACTGCCCTCCAGCCTGGGCAACAAGAGCTCTGTCTCAAAAAAAAAAAAAAAAAAAGGCAGCTCTACCTTCTCTTTCTCAATTGTTCTTTTTTGGAAAAAGGTGCAAGCAGCCCAGAGTCCCATGGAAGCAGCTTTCTCTCAATACTCAGCCCACTACCTCCCCAGCAGGAGAGAAACTCCAAGAGAGAGGACCCTTTATTTCTCTTGTTATTGTCATTGTCATAGCTTCCATTTCCCAGCACAATGGGTACATAGTAGTTCACAAAAAATTGAATGAATGAATGAATGAATGAATAGCCTTTTACCACAGAGTCAATGGCAAACTCAACTACTTTTAGCCAAA
The DNA here is from genome assembly GCF_001604975.1 of Cebus imitator. Taxonomy (NCBI): domain Eukaryota; kingdom Metazoa; phylum Chordata; class Mammalia; order Primates; family Cebidae; genus Cebus; species Cebus imitator. The sequence goes on from NW_016107319.1 coordinate 3,402,970, forward strand.
AGAACATGAAAAAGACACTGTCTAGCCAGGACCCCATGCACAGTGACTTATGCCTGTAATCCCAGCACTTTGGGAGGCTGAGGCTGGAGGATCACTTGAAGCCAGGAGTTCAAGACCAGCCTAGTCAACATAGCAAGACCCCATCTCTACAGAAAATAAAATATTAGTTGGGTGTGGTGGCACACATCTGTGGTCCCAGCTACTCGGGAGGCTGAGGTGGGAGAATCATTTGAGCCCAGGAATTGGAGGCTGCAGTGAGCTGTGATCATGCCACCGCACTCCAGCCTGAGCAACACAGTGAGATCCTGCCAAAAAAAAAAAAAAAAAGACGCTGTGCCCAAACTGGGGCTTGGCATTTAGAGATTTGGGGAGCTTCTCCTTCTCCTCCCTTCCATAAAGGCTTTACCTGCCTTAGGGAAGTCCCCGCATCATGATACTTATGCTTTTCCAGACACACAAACTCACAGGGCAAGAAAAGACTTCAGAATTCACCTCCATTACCCCCTCCATACTGCAGATGAGTCACCTGAAGCTCGATTCAGAGCCAAATAAGGAAGGCGAAGTACAAAATTAAGATTCTGAAGACCTGGGTAGAGGCCTTGGCTTGCCACTAAGTTACTGTGCAATCTTGGGCAAATCATTTCATTTCTCTGAGCCTCAGTTTCCTAAGCTAGCAAATGGAAAAAATAGCACATACCTTAAAGGATGGTGGTGAGAATGAAGTACAATCAGGTTTGTAAAAATATTTGAAACCTCAGCCAGACACGGTGGCTCACTCCTATAATCCCAGCCCTTTGGAAGGCCAAGGTGGGTGGATCACTTGAGCTCAGGAGTTGGAGACAGCCTGGCCAACATGTGAAACCCTGTCTCTACTAAAAATACAAAAATGAGCCAGGAGTGGTGGTGCATACCTGTAGTCCCAGCCACTTGGGAGGCTGAGGCACAAGAATGGCTTGAACCCAGCAGGTGAAGGTTGCAGTGAGGCAAGATTGTGTCATTGCACTCCAGCCTGGGCAACAGAGCAAGAGTCTGTCTCAAAAAAAAAAAAAAAAAAAAAAAAAGAAACATCTAAAGTCTAGACATCTAGGGAAAATCTTTTTTCATCTTTATTGCATCAGCACATGCATCTTTAGAAGGGATTTTGGATGTGATTTCCACTCATTTTGGTTCAACAAACATATCATAGACTTCTGCAAGTTTCCAAGCACTAGGCGTTGCCAAGATGGCCACAAACAACAATAACAGTAGCCAGAGCTGCCATTTGCTGGTCTCTCAAGGGCTCCGGGCACTAGGCTTGTGCTTTCAATGCATGGCTTCATTTATTCTCATAGCGCTGTCAACTGTGTTCAATTATTAAACCTCTCTTTGAAGATAAGAAAATCATATCCCACTTAAAGTGACTCTTCCAGAGGCACATAGAGAAGTGGAAGGGCCAAAAATTTGAACCCTGAGCTCACTGAATCCAGAATCCATGCTCTTATTCAGTACCTGGAATTAATAGGCAAACAACCCAATGTAAAAAAGGGCCAGTGATTTTAAAACACCCTCTCCAAAGAAAAAGAAAAAGAAAAAGAAAAAGCGCTCAACATCATTAGTCATCAGGAAAATGAAAATTAAAACTAAACAAAATACCACTTAACATTTACCAGAATAACAACATTTTTTAAAAAAACAATAAAAGAAGAAAATTAACAAGACCAAATGTTCATGAAATTGTGGAGCAACTGGAACTCTTATAAGCTGTTTTAGAAATACACTGCTTCTATAACTCTTTCCAAAAATGCTAGCAGTTTCTCATAAAACCAAATATATACTTATTCTATGACTCAACAACTTCACTTCTGGCTGGGCACGGTGGCTCACCAGGCCTGCTATCCTACCACTGTAGGAGGCCGAGGTAGAAGGATCACTTGAGCCCAGGAGTTCGGGAACAGCCTGGGAAACAAAGTAAGACCACATCTCTACAAAAACAGTTTAAAAATTAGCCAGGCATGGTGGCATCCACCTGTAGTTCTAGCCGTTAGGTAGGCTGAGGCAGAAGGAATGTCTGAACCCAGGAAGTCAAGGCTGCAATGAGTGGTAATCTGCACTCCATCCTGGGTGACAGAGCAAGACCCTGTTCCCCCCCAAAAAAACAAAAATTCTAAGTATTTACCCAAGATAAATGAAAATACATGTTCACAAAAAGACTTGTAGAAACAATGCTCATAGAAGCTTTATTCATGATAACTGATGACAAGAAACAAACATCCCAGGTATCTAAATAAATAGAAGAATGAATAAGCAAACTGTGGTATGTCCATACAACAGAATACTATTCAGCAATAAAAGGAAATAATCTAATACATGCAACATCAATGAACCTCAAAAACATTATGCTGAGTGAGAGAAGCACTGGACAAAACAATATACACACCATGTGAAACCCTAGAACAGGATTTCACATAAATGAATCTATTCCACTATGGGAAGAAAATTGGAACAAAACTTGCCTCTGGAAGGAACCTACTGAGAAAGAACTTGAGGAAACTCTCTGGGGTGATGATAATGTTCTATACCAAGATAAGGGCTTGTAGGCTGGGCACAGTGATCCATGCCTATAATGCCAGCACTTTGGGAGGCCGAGATGGGCAGATCAGCTGAGGTCAGGCATTTGAGACCACCCCGGCTGACATGGTAAAATCCTGTCTCTACTAAAAAAAAAATACAAAAAATAGCCAGGCATGGTGGAATACACATGTAGTCCCAGTTACTCTGGAGGCTGGGGCAGGAGAATCATTTGAGCCTGGGAGGCAGAGGTTGCAGTAAGCCAAGATCACACCACTGCGCTCCAGCCTGGGAGACGGCAATACTCCATCTTGAAAGAAAAAAGCAAAAAAGGGGCTTGAGTTACACACAGATGTATGCATTTATCAAAATTTGGTTAATATACATTTAAGATTTTACTGTTTGAAAATTTTGCATTAAAAGAAAAACCTGTAAAAACTGTGGAGATAAATAATAGAATCGATATTATCAATGGCCGATTACTCAGAAAAGGGCCAAGATTTTTACAGTTCCTTCCATAGTGCGAAGATGGACAGCAAAAGGACTATCCCAAAATGCCTCCCCCAATAGCCCTGTGAGAATGACTCCAGTTCCAGAAATAAAGATCCACCAATTTGCAGTAGCAAGCTGTAAATACCTGTACAGGAATAAAGCTGCCTGCAGACAGAGATCTCTCTCCTGACCACTGCATCATAGTGGGCCTGGGGGCTGCCCATCAATCCCCGGCCACCTTCTTTCTCTTCCAGAGCTCTGGGTATGGCTCACAAGAGCTTCCCTGGCAGAAGCAATTGCCTTGCCCTCTGGGTGCCCAGCCCACATCCCCAGCACCTGCTAATTGCAAGAAACAACATATGGCAGGCAGCCTGGCTGCAGACCCCACGGCTCCCCTGACTTGCAGCCCAACCGCGGAGGCAGGCTGCGTGCTGAGCTGCTGGGATCGAAGAGGTGTCATTAGAAAATGATTCATAGCCCTCTGCCTTAATGAGGACTCACACCCGAGGGCTTCCAATTACCCAATCGATGGCTAGAGTGCTGCTCCCAGCCAGCGGCCTCTTGTTTTCCCTTCTCTTTCTTAAAAATATTTGCAAGAGGGTTCTTTGAACTCTATCTCCTCTCCTTGGCCAAACCAAGCCCAGGTAGGAAACCAACCCAGACAACCATCCCAGGAAGTTACCTGGGGCAGACTGATGGATCCTGCATTGCTCAGCCTAGAAGACAGAAAACTCCAGGTGAATCCCCCACCTAGACAGGGCCAGCTCTGGGAGGTGACATGTGAGCTCAAGGACTGGGGAAATAGCAATGTATTCAAATGTGATCGAATGCCCTGGTGTTGGAAATAGTGTGGCACATTTGAGGACTTGTGAGAGGACAGTTGTGGGCCAGAGGAGAGTGGAGGGAAACGATGCTGGAGAGATGGACATTAGCTAAGGGCGAGCTGAGGGAAGAAAACTCAGGAGCTTTGGACTCCATCTGGGCGTAGATCTCCATTCCCCAACTTTGTGTGTGCATAATATCTACATAGTGAAAATTACTAGGTGTCCACCAAAGTCATCATTCCCTTCTGTAATAACAATCTATTTATAGCTGTGATTTAGCTGCCTAGCCTGAAACTTACCATTTTCTAGCCATCCCTGAAAACAGATGGAAGATCTTGCCTGAAGGGTGTGAGCGAAAGTGTGTGCTTATGTGTGTGTTCATGTACATGCACGGCTTCCAAGCCTGGCCCGTAAAACCTTGCATGTGTGATCATCCTGTATTTATAATTTACTACTTACTGGGAATAACGATATCACCCTAGTGGATGCCACAGCTGCTGATAAACGTGAAGAGCCGACACCAAGAATGACTCAGTGGAGCCCGTACCTACTTGCCTGGACCCTATCAGCAGAGAGAATCAAACGTCTTTGTTCTTTAAGCCTCTTAATTTGGCAGATCTCTCTGTTATACCAGCTTAGCCTAGCCTGGGTAACATTATTTGGCAAACATTTAATCCTTTGTGTATTTCAATTCCTCGTCTGCAAAGAATAATTTCTTCCTCTCAAGACTGTCATGAGAAGTAAGTGAGCAGAAGCCAAGAGGCCCAGATATCAAAGGGGCTCAATTAGGATGTCTTCCTGTCTACCCCTCTGGCTGCAGCAATTTCCACTCAGGACACCGGTGTCTGATTATACTCTCTTCTCCACCTTCCCACCCCAATACCTGTCCTATAGCCGTTGCTTCTAGTTGATTACAATGGAGGCAGGGCCTGCCACCTTGCACAGATTTCTACATCTCGCTGTCTCCTGTTTTTCGGCTGTCCACAGTGACAGCCAGATGACGGATCTCTTTGTTCTAGGACTGCTGTCTCTCAAAGGCTCAGAACTCTTTGTTGGTTTCTTTTTTGCTGCCGCGTTCTGGAAGTCAAGTGAAAGTCACGCAACTTTGGAGGACTTCCTCACAGGTCACTTTGGGGACTCACCTGTAGCTCAGCCTGATGCGGTAAAAATTAAAATGTGTGGAGAGGACAGAATTGTTGACAGTTGATGCCGAAAATTCCTATTAGAACATCTCTTCCAACTCTTTTGCAATACAGATAAGGAAACTAAGAAGCACATGTGGGAAAACTAGCCCAAGGTCACACATAAAATGAAGCTCCGTAGGCGCAGAAGCAGACAAAAGCAGATGTCACCAAATTTTTCATGTTTAGGGCTTCAACAAATGCTGATTCACACAAAATATCTCTATAAGACAAGTAAGAGTTGGCCTGATGAGACCAGCTCTCCTAATTTAAAGAGAGAATAAGCCCTACTTCTTTTGTGAGGAGTGTTATTTCTGGTATGCCCATGTGTCTAAAATCCAATTTCAACAATTTCTAGAAATCATCCCTGGATGTTGACATCGTAAGCATTTTTTAGTCTCTCCCTCCTATGTGCCAAGCACTGTGCACACTGTTTGAGATTCACTGGACAGAAGAACGAGAAATCATCTCAGCCTTTTAAGACTCATGGCTAATGGGAAGGCAAAGCAAAGAATCAGATAATTATTAATAGAAAGTACTTCTAAGGGTAAGTACACAGAACAATGAGAATTTACAAAAAGGGGAGCTGAGCAGGTGTTGGAGGTAGAGAAGCCTTTCCTAATGAAGAGGGCTTTTGAGCTGGGAGGGCTCTGCATAATCCATTTCCTAGCCTCACGTTTACTCATTTATCCACTCAGTCATCCAACAAGCACGGATCAGCTGCTTACTGCATACAAGTCCCCATGCAAGGCTTAGGAGACGCTGCATTGAACAGGACAGATCATCATCCTGCCATGATGGCTTTACACTCTTGCCATTCCTGACTCTTAATTTCTAGCCTGCCCCTGACTGCTATGGCCAGTTTCTTCTATCACCCTTATCTCTCAGGATTCAGCGACATCTGATTATATTCCTAACCATTATCAGCCTGTCTCCGCATCAGATATGGGTGCTGCATTAGGCTAGCTCCCGAGTGTAAATATCCTAAGAAAAGGCAACTTTACACTACAATGTGAATGACCGATACCCAGATCATGTGAAGCATGGCTGGAGGAACCGGGAGTGCCTTTCCTGAAGAAAGGAAAACTCAGCCATGCGAGGTCAATGACTTCAAATGTGTTGATGGCTGTTTGGGAGAACAGAGCCCAAACTTAGTTGACAGGGTAAAAGTTACATGGAGAGATTTCAACATCACACCATTTAGAGCTATATAACAACGGAAAGGGCTTGTTCAAAAGGTGGTGTCCTCACTGCTGATATTTAGGCAGAAGCTAGATGGTCATTTACTGAGATTGGTCAGCAAGATAGCTTCTATGGGCCCTTCAGATCGGATTCTTAGAATTCATTATTCTATTGTTGCTTTCTTAACATAAGCCAAAAACTAGATACTTTTATAAAAAAAAAAAAAGAAAAAGAGTTTTGTCACTTCCAAGATTGGCTCTAGAAAATTAAAATGTTTAAAAATTAAAGAAAACAAAAAAGAGGGTCTTGCTCTGTCACCCAGGCTGGAGCGCAGTGGCATATAGTAACTCACAGCAGCCTATACCTCCTGGGCTCAAGCAATCCTCCCACTGCAGCCTCCCGAGGAGCTGGGACTGCTGCTGCATGCCACCATACCCAGATAATTTTTGTATCTTTTACAGAAACAAGGTTTTGCCATGTTGCCCAGGCTGGTCTCGAACCCCTGGGTTCAAGCAATAGACTCACCTTGGCCCTCCCAAAGTGCTGGGATTACAGGCAAGAGCCACTATGCCCGGCCACAGCTAGATTCATCATCTTCCCTCCAAAACGTGCTCCTCACACAGCTTCCTCATCCCACTTAACAAAACTTCGAGTTGCTCAAGACAAAATCCTTGGAGTTCTCTTTGATGTCTCTCTGTCTTTCATACCTCATATTGAATATGCCAGGAAGTCCTACGGGCTCCGCCTTAACTTACATCAGCATCTGACCACATCTTGCCATCTCCATGGTTATCACAATGATGGAAGCCATCAATAGCCACTTACCCCTCTTTATTATAATAGCACATGTGAGGCCCCAAATGTTCACCTAACTCTCAAGCTTACTGGGTGGTAGAAGAAAAAGATACAAATTAAATTATCACACAGATAGAAATTTGTAATTATAAGTAGTTCAGAGGGGAGGACCCTGGTGCTATAAGAAGCTAACTTCATTAACTCAGTAGTATCAATTTTATTTTAACTGCACCAAATAACCTTTCATATCATTATAGAACTATAAAGTCTTTTATTAGCTTTTACTGGCTTATGTAATTCCCAGAAACCTGGTGAGGTGGAAAAGTGGATCTGGATCTCCATTTTACAGATGAGGAAAGTAGGGCTTCATGTGGTAAACTGAGTCACTGAAGGCCACATAACAAGTAAAAGAATAAAACCGACAGTTAAGCAAACCACTAGGGTTCTCACACTGCCTCAGGTGTATACACACCTTCTCTCTCACAGCCTCTCACGCAGGTGTATACACACCTTCTCTCTCAAAGCCTCTCACGCAGGTGTATACACACCTTCTCCCTCACAGCCTCTCACGCAGGTGTGTACACACCTTCTCCCTCAC
>NW_016107319.1:3410938-3423730 GCF_001604975.1 Cebus imitator
AGGTGTATACACACCTTCTCCCTCACTGCCTCTCACGCAGGTGTATACACACCTTCTCTCTCACTGCTTCTCATGCAAGTGTATACACACCTTCTCCCTCACTGCCTCTCATGCAGGTATATACACACCTTTAATTCAAAAGTTAAGGACTTTGGGAGAAGAGAACTAAGGATAACCATTAAATACATGGAAAGGCATATTTCATGTTCCAGAGGTTCAGACCAGCACAGCAAGCCTCAGCCATGTACGTGTATACTCTCCTCTCCCTGTGGACATAAACATGGAAGATTTGCTTGTTACTTTAGAAGAGTGAATAGGTCATAATAGCAAAGACATGGAATCAACCTATATGCCCATCAATAGTAGATACGAATAAAGAAAATGTGGCAAATATGCACTATGGAATACTATACAGCCATAAAAAAGAATAAGATCATGTCTTTGCAGGAACAGGGATGCAGCTGGAGGTCATTATCCTTAGCAAACTAATGCGGGAATAGAAAACCAAATGCCACATATTCTCACTTATAAGTGGGAGCTAAATGATGAAAACACATGGATACTAAAAGGGGAGAAAGAGAAACAGGGCCTGCCAGAGGGTGGAGGGTGGGAGGAGGGAGAGGATCAGGAAAAATAACTAACGGGTACTGGGCTTAATTCCCGGCTGATGAAATAATCTGTACAACGAACCCCCATGACATGAGTTTACCTATGTCATAAACCTGCAAATGCACCCCTGAAATTAAAAGTTAAAAAAAAAAAGTAAAAATAAATAAACAAATGAGTGAATAGGAAAAAAAAAATAGAAAGGCAGCAACATATACAATGGTCAAGGGCTGTATCTCTGCTAATATGTAAACCGAAAGTCACAATTTAATGATTCCAAAATGCATCGAGGTAAGCAGGCTGCTCTATGGAGGGCAGAAATTATTTGGGGTAGTTTCCATGTCATTGTCGAGAATTTTGGAGGAGATACCTCAGTTTGGATTAGAGATATAAATTCCTGATGCTCCAGGTGTCTGAACCACCTCCTAAAGTTAGGCTCTTGCAGAAGAGATGTGAGCCGCTGCCTCCAAGGTGAAAGATAAAAATGCCAAAAGGCCGGGACTCCAAATACATGATGTATCCATCACCTTGGAGCTTGAGGACGCCAAGGCTTTAACCATTTTGTTTGCACTTTACGCAATGAATGATAAGGATCATCAGGTCAAATCTTTTCTTCTTGAACATCATGGTATGATATGTGAAATAATTAAACTTACTTGCTTGCTCTTTCCTTCTTTTTCTTTTTTTCCTTTATTTTCCAGGCCCCATTCCAGAAACGGTTTAAGATTGACTGCACCTAAGTCATAAAGTAAAAAATGATGAACTCTAATTTACATATTATTAATTCATAAGATGTGAGGGGGAAGAGATCTTACACATCAAGTTCAGAGAGGTTAATCAAGACATCAAAAGCTATAGAAAGTCATTGTTCAATAACTATTCTATGGAATGCCTACTCAGTACACAGTCTTCTATTTTTATAATAGATTTTTATTTCTTCCAATGTACATTTAATTGAGCATATATTGTACAGATCAAAATCAAGATTACACCTTGAGATAGAGAGGAAACAGACACATTTTGAATATTTACCGTGTGCCAAAAACTGTGCCTTATGTCCAATTTTATGTACGTAATGTCATTGCATCCTCACCAAAACCCTTGGGAGAGGTAATATTGGTTACTGGTTTTAGTTCTTAACCCTCCTGTGGCTGTGGTCCTAGGGTCCTGTAAATGAGGATAGAAATGATTTTTGCAATGAAATTTACCTGTTATTGACCAGCTCACCAATGCACTGAAGGTAGGTAACATTCTAAACCAAGATGGATGCAAAGAGGGAGGTTTTCCCAATGATTTTGTCAACTCTAAAATTACAGTAACTTCCTACACTAATTCAACAAGCTTTCCCACCCTCTCCAGTAACTACCCAGATCTCTATACAACTGCATGGTGAGGAAATGGAAAGAACCTTAGCCATAAAGAAAAGAGGTAATTAATTTCTCTTCATTCCTTCCTGAGAGGTGTTATCATATTCCTTAAGCATCCAAATGAGCTATTAGGTTGGTGCAAAAGTAACTGCAGTTTTTGCCATTACGTTTAATGTACTCCCAGCCTACTTTTTACACCAATAGAATTGTTCTAAATTCTGCGTTTTATACACCAAATCGGAAAAGCCAAACATTTCTCACCCTTCTTACCTGTAGCTTACTATAAAATGACTGAGGCCAAGCCCAGGTCTAGAGGCCTATTAACTAACAAGAATACTCTAACTCAATTCATCGGAGAGCAAAGAAAGAAAGAGAAAGTCATTATGCAGAGGTCCAGTCACTCAGAGCCAAAGGACCCTAACATAATGTCAACTCTCTAGCAGTGAATGGGGAATAGAGATAGGTTTGGACAGTTTGCATCGAAAACTCTTTGTCTTTATTGCTCATTCTCATTTAACATGAGAGCATTGCATGATCCCTAATATTTTCTGCATCTATGAGTTCTCCATTTTACAATGGACGCTCAGAGAGCTTAAACAACTCTGAGATCTGGCAAGAAGCAAAATTTAATATCAACTTGGGTCTCCATGTCTTTTTCTGCTGGAGTATGTTTTGCCCTCTACTGAGGTCTCCACCTGACACTATGAAGACACTGAAGTCCACGGAGTTTAAACGATCCCATTGTTCCCCAGAGCTAGAACACAAATCAAACTATGTGGTTGCAAGTGACTTTTCTAGGATGTAACACCAGCACATTCTTAATTGTTTAAAAGGGGTTGCCTGACTCAAACCATCATCCTAATGATTATTTTAGATTCATTTTTAGATTGGTGTCTTTTGTTTTGTTTTGTTGTTTCGAGGCAGGGTCTCCCTCTGTTGCTCAGGCTGGAGTGCAACGGCACAGGCACAGCTCACTTCAGCCTCAACCTCTTGGGCTCAATCAATCCTCCCACCTTAGCCTCCCGAGTAGCTGTGAGTACATGCGCATACCACTACATCTGGCCAATTTTTGTTTTATTTTGTAGAGACAAGTTTTCACCATGTTGCACAGGCTAGTCTCAAACTCCTGGGCTCAAGGGATCCATCCGCCTCGCCCTCCAAAGTGCAAGGATTACAGGCATGAACCACTGCGCCTGGCCACATTTTGAGATTCTTGGTCTTGGGCATTCTCTATTGGCTCAACTTGCTCCTCTAATTGGTGCCCCTCCAATGGTCCTAGAAAATAAATGTCTGACTCCAGCTTGATTCTATTCAGTCCCATTGACCAGGTCAGGTTGTCTCTTCTCTCCCATAAAGAGAAGATTGAAGTGTGGGTCTACTCTTAGAGGTTAATTCACTTCTTCACCTTGGGGTAGACTCAGCATTTGGCAGTACACACTCAGCAAATGAGCCTCTGAGCTCAGGGATAAAAATAAATAAGTAAAAGTCTTGCCCTTAAACCGGACAGTATGAATCGTAATTAAAAACCTCCATTATGCCATTTCAACAGGAACACTCCCGCCATCATTAAGCTAAAACAGAATCCCTTCAGGGAGAAATTATTTCTCATTTGATTTCTGTCAGAATGGCTTTGACTTTGAGGATACATCTACAGAATGGTGTCTCCAGGCTCTACCTCTGAGGCTTTGCTCAGACAAAGGAGACGTTTGCTTCAAACAGATGAAACCTGATTAAAGATTCATTTCAAATTAACTTTCCCTGCTTATTTCTCTTTTGCAATCTTTATTATTACTTTAAGGTGGGGGGGAAATAGAAAGACAAAAAGCAACCCTCCCTAGATCCACACATAAATCTTCATAGTAGCCACTCAGCAGTATCATTAATCCCCCCCCACCCCATGAATATTCCCGCAATGCAAAGTAGCAGGCACTTGCACAAAGGCGATTTATTGGGAAATCAAGCCCCCATCCGTTCTTTGATGCTGTGTTATTAAAGTGAGAAGGGAACAGCACTGGCAAGATGGATGGAGGCGAGAAAGAATACAGCATGGACTAGTCCCGATGCTCTGAAGTCCTGTCTTCAAGGTCATGATAGAAACAAGGTAGGTGGTTCACAAATTAACCTCTGAGGGCCCAGGTGGTGCCCAGCCCTGGGCTTCGTAGCAGAACTCTTGGCTGAGCAGAAGCTGAGCTTCAGATCGCTTCCAGTGGGTGGAGATGGGAGACAGTCTTATCCATTTGCAGTTCCATAGAGGCTGAGGAGCAACCTTGGAAGAGAGCCCAAACCCTGGCCAATATAAGGATCTGGGCATATTTCAGGCATATGCAAGGGGTGAGGGTATCTCAACAGAAGTTATCTTAGAGGAAGGAACAAAGGACTCCTAAAGGAACACAGTAAAAGAGAAAGCAAAGCCTGCCATTGCAAGTTAGCTGCAGGGGCAAGGCATGAGCATCCAAGGGAAGGAGGATTCTAAGACGAGAGGGAAGAGGCTGTGTACTTTCCACGCACTTCAAGAAGTGACTTAAAAAATGGGCATCACTAAAGGCTGTATTATCTTGAGTCTCAGGCAGCTTAATAGTGTGACACCCCAATCAAGCGTAACACAAAAGGTGTATTTGTCATGTTTCATGTGAGATATCACCTGGGTCTCAGATGCTGGTATTTCCAGCCTGCCAGCATTGGATGTGTGTGTATTCTTGTGCTCCTGAGCTGAAAGAGTGGCAATGGTAAGGGAACAGAACCCCAGCCTTACTGTGTCACCTCCACGGGACGGGACAGGTAGGCCCAAAGCAAGGGATTTGTAACCCATCAAGAAATGGAAAAGAGTGTGAGACTTTTATTATAAAATCTCAAGCAATCAAACCGTGGGGCTCCCTCACTGGACATAGCACAGAAGCAGCATTGCCTTCTCACTTTTCAAGCGTTACAACTTATATCTTTGGTACCAGAGTTGAAAATGGCATTTCCTGGCCAGGTGTGGGGGCTCCTGCCTGTAGTCCCAGCACTTTGGGAGGCTGAGGCAGGAGAATCACTTGAGGACAGGAGATCAAAACTGGCCTGGGAACATAGCAAAACTCCATCTCTACAAAAGAATTAATTTAATTAAATTAGCCAGACATGGTGGCATGCAGCTGTGTTCCCTAACTCTCTGAAGGCTGATGGAGGAGGATGGCTTGAGCCCAGGAGATTGAGGCAACAGTGAGCTACAATCGCACCACAGAACTCCAACCTGGGCAAAAGAGCAAGACCCTGTCTCAAAAAATAAAAAATAAATAAATAAAGAGGCTTCTCCAGTTTCTGCAGTTTTGAGGAGGGACAGAGTTCCAACTCCCTGAAACCTAGTTGGTAGAAAGCTATAACTGAGAAGACAGGTCATGCTGTCACACTTTACCTAGGCTTGCACAGAGAAGAAACAAGTCTGATTTTTGGACATTCATGGGTACCACGAGGATTCTTGAAAATACTGGAGTAAGGAAGTCTTCCTATTGCCCAAACAATAGAATTTTATTTGGTACTCACAGATGAGTGATGCCCAAAGCATATACATCTTATCCCACTTAATACTTAAAAACATCCTGAGGAAAGGGAATTGTTGATTTTTTACTTAAAATAGGGAACAAGTTCAACCAGGTTACATAATCTGCCCAAGGTCACACAGCTGGTAGCAGAGCCTGGACTCACCTGCCACTTTTGATGAACTTTCTCTGCTTCCATATTCCACGCTGTCTTTCAAAGTATAAAAGCATTAATGCTATTGGGGTAATATTCAAAAAGGAAGGTCACAGGTAACAGACACAACTGGGGTGGGAGTCAGGGAAAAGGGTACCTAGACTACTTGAGGGTTGGAACAGCTTTAAATGGAGAGGTGAAAACTTTTCCTGGAGAACAATTGCTATCGCAGATGATGGGGACTAGAACTGATGCTGAGCTAAAGAGCTGTGATGCCCAGACAGGTAACCTGACTTTCCCAAAGTCACACAGCTACTATGTGGTGGAGCCAGGATCTAAACTCAGACCACATGGATTTCCAAAGCTCATGTTCTTGAATGTTATGGTGCACAGTCTTTCAGGTGGCTGCCTGTGGTTCTTTGACCTAAGACAGAAGGCAGGAAAGGAAATAGGAATGCCATACAGAAAAGAGGGCCAGAGCATACAGGTGGAAATCTCTGTGGCTGTATTTACAACAAACCCGGAATGAATCTCACCTTGCCATCTTCCTTGGTGCTTCTCATTCCCTTCATCTGGTCACACAGCTCTCACCTTTATCATGACCTTCTTATGGAGACCGACACACAAGATTAAACAAGGGAAAGCAGAGAGGCAGAAGCCAAGACCAGGAACCAGGTCATGGGGAGCCTCAAACACCAGCCCAGCTTGGGACTGGTGGGTTGATGGAGCAAGGTTGAAGAGTTATAATCAAAGAACCTAAAAACCGCATTCTAAGGTGATCCTGAAATTTGTCAATACTTGCAACCAGCCAGTGCAGTCAGCTTCTTAAGGTGAGGAAAAGATGGCTCTCCAGAGGATGCTAGAGATTTTGTGGACAATTTCGATCCTAGCTGTGATCTCTTTATGATTATCCTATAGCCACTAGGTTGTTGAAACTGACTAATTCCTCATTTTTCCATCCTAGCATATTCTCTCTGCCCCTTCTTTTATCTTTCAGGGAAGGCAGCTAAGATATGCTCCCTGGGCCTTAAGCTTACTGTCTCCCACTATTTACTCCAATCCCATTAAAGTGCTACCTTATAACTTCCACCCTGACCCCAGAAGCTGTATCTACATCTCAACTTGGGAGGGGTTGCAGGATTCAGAGCCCATTTGAGCACTATCTGAATATCCCCTCCAGTCTATGGTAAGAATAGAGAAACAGAAAACCAAGAGATCCCTGGATCCAAGTCATTCAATTTATCAATGGACAGAAGTCTGTATGGGTGAAAGGATTTTCCCAAAACCACCAAGTCAAGTTTGAGCACTCAGAGAGCAACAGCTCGACACACATGACCCTTCCTTTGTCAAGGTAGGTTCTCTTCTCTTACCCGGTAATTCTTTTCTTATCTTTCAGAAAGAAAATAAAAGCAGGGTGATCTACTGGACAACTGGAGTTTACCCTTGGCTTCCTCTCTCTTTCATCCTCTGGGGAAGGAGAGATTATAAGTGAAATAATCTGATTTAGGTATTGAGATTCTGAAAAGGAGGAGGAGTTGGCTTGGATGCAGAGAATGATGATGTTGCCAACTATAAGAAAGGAAAAAAAAAGGAAAAAATGCTTTGGAAGAAAGTGATGGTGTTGACAAATATGCAGATATTCTCTGGAGATGAGTAGCAGACATTTGGTGATTATTCCTAAGTCTTTAGGAAGACATCTAGACTGAAGAAATGATCTAAACGTTATAAAGAGTTTAAACTATAAATGGAGTAAATGTGGAGAACTTGAGGATGCTACAGTGCTGAGAAGCACCAATAATACATCCCAGCTGTAGGAGAAAAATATTCAAGGAAGAACCAGAAAGGACCTAGCCAGAAAGGCATGCAAATATCCAAGAGAGTCAGGTGTAATACAAGTCAAGAGTCATGGTATTCCAAGAAGGAGCCAAAATCAACAGGAGCAGACACATCAGCAAGGTCTAGCATGTTAGACTGGACCTAACCAAGCAGATGACAGTGCCAGAGCAGAGTGCCCATTAACAGTCACACTGCTCATGCCATTTATCTTCTCCAAGTCTTCAATGGATCCCATCTCCCTCACAGTATAAGATAAACTCCTTCCTGGAAGACCTAAATGATATGCCCACTGTCACCTCCTTGGCTGCTGCTTTCTTCGTTGTTCACTCTGGCCAAACCAATTTTGTTTTTTTTCTTGGAGTCAGAGGCTCAATCTCTTGCCCAGGCTTGTGGGCTTGTGCAGTGGCACGATCTCAACTCACTGAAACCTCCGCTTCCCAGATTCAAGTGATTCTCCTGCAACAGCCTCCTGAGTAGTTGGGACTACAGGTGTACGCCACCACTCCCAGCTAATTTTTGTATTTTTAAGAGATTGGCTTTTGCCATATTGGCCAGGCTGGTCTCAAACAACTGGCCTCAAGTGATTTGCCTGCCTCAGTCTTCCAAACTGCTGGGGTTACAGGCATGAACCACCGCGCCTGGCCCACCACACTGATTTTATTCACCCTCAAACATGCCGTGGTCCCAGCTCTTCCCTGGGCCTTGAATGCTTTCCCCTACATTCTCCTGGCCAGTAATCTTCTCAGTGAAGCTCTCTTTCCCTCCCTAAAATTTCAACTGCCCTTCACCCATTCACAGCTCACAAATCTTCCCTATTTTTTTTCTCCTTAACACGGATACATGTTGAAAGATCTAATGTATATCATGAAGAGTTTAGTGAATAACAGCATCTTGTAGTCAGGATTTCTGCTAAATGAGTAGATTATAGATGCTCTTGCCACAGGTGGAAAAAATATGGTATAACTATGTGAGATGATGCATATGTTAATTTGTTCCACTATTGTAACCATTTTACTATGTATGTATATTATAACATCATGTGGTATACCTTAAATATACACGATAAAGTTTATGTAAAAACATACTAATGTTTATGTATATTTATCTTGTTTATCTTTTTTTTAATTTTTCATTTATTATTTAACTTTTAGGTTTAGGGGTACATGTGAAGGTTTGTTACATAGGTAAACCCATCTCATGGGGGTTTGTTGGATGGGTTATTTCATCACCTAGGAATTAAGCCCAGTACCCAATACTTATCTTTTCTGCTTCTCTCCCTCCTCCCACCCTCTCCCCTCAAGTAGATCCCAGTGTCTATTGTCTTCTTTGTGTTCATAACTTCCCATCATTTAGCTCCCTCTTATAAGTGGGAAGAGGCATTATTTTGTTTTCTAGTCCTATGTTAGTTTGCTGAGGATGATAGCCTCCAGCTCCACCTATGTTCCCTCAAAAGACATGATCTCATTCTTTTTTATGACTGCATAGTGTTCCATGGTGTATATGTGCCACCTTTTCTTAATCTAATCTGTCATTGATGGACATTTGAGCGGATTCCATGTCTTTGCTATTATGAATAGTGCTGGAGTGAACATTCACATACATGTATCTTTATGGTACATAAAGAATCTTGTTCATATCAAAGCAGGCAATCCCCTGACCTAGTGTCATGCTGGTGCCTGGCCTGGAGTCTGCCCCTCGCTATGGTGAATGGCAGATACCACGGCTTTTAGCCTGTTTCCCTATTTCTCAATGCTCATTTCTTTCCTGGCTCTGACCTCAGCCTGAGCTGTTCTGATCTGTTGCTCCCCACATCCTCCCGAGCCTCATTCCGCAAAACACCCTGTGAATTTCCTCCATCCCTTCACACTTGACGACTTGGGTATTTTAGCAAAATAGTCCATGACAGGGCAGGGATTTTTTTTTTCTCATGTGTGTTCTTTGTCTGTTTCCTTATGGTTTTTAATCATTCTCTTTTGACTTGATAAATGAGTCTTGGCTTCTCACAACTTTCCTGAAGACCCAGGGTAAGAAAACATCCTTTGTGGTAGCTATAGCAGTTGTGAGGGAAAAATGAGCCTCCTCGATAGTCAATAAATCACTTTGTCACCTTAATCTTTTATTGATCTCAATAAAAGTTGTATTTTGTTTCTTAACAAAAATTCACCAGGGAAGACATCCCATACAGGTGGGGGCAGGATGAAAGTCATGGTCAAGCCATCACTTCATATTGTTATTTATGGGAGAGCAAGAGTTTTGAAGGGGCCAGCAAGGGGCAGGTTAGAGACTAAGAAACTGTTCTTGTAAGTGATGCATCGTATTTTAAAAGACACACTTGACTCCAGGTAGCCCACTCACAGACAAGACTCTGAAGCTGTTATTTTACGCAGACTTTTATAAACAGGTCATAAACATCCTGCTTCTCCAAGCCAGGAAAGCAAAGGCTCTTTCCTGCTTGCTAGTAACGCATCTGTGCAGTCAGTTAAATTTAGAATGTGGCAATCATTGTGCTTTGAGCTGCTTTGATCGCTAGGGGAGGATTATCAAAACGGGTTACTCATGGAGCAATGAGGAACATTTCATCGAGGCTTAGAATCAAGCTTTCATTAAGGTTTGGAATAAATATATGTCCCCCTTGGTGCAGAGGTAAAGAAATACTAATAAAAAATTGTCTTCAATGTTAACGTGTCTTGCTCATGTTTCCCCAGGGAATGAGTATAGGGAGGGTTTGGTGATTTGGGCTATTAAAAAAAACGAAGTAAAACAGCGGTGCAAACACACCACTCTTCTCTTTCTTGTCTACTTTTTCTGCTGTAAGACTTGACTCAATTGTCATCTCTGTCAAGGCTTCATTCATGGGGCTTTTTTTTTTTTTTTTTTTTGAGACAGAGTCTCTCTCTGTCACCCAGGCTGGAGTGCAATGTACGATCTTGGCTCACTGCAACTTCCATCTCCTAGGTTCCAGAAATTCTTGTGTCTCAGCCTCCTGAGTAGCTGGGATTACAGGTGCGCACGATCACACTTAGCTAACTTTTGTATTTTTAGCAGAGACGGGGTTTTGCCATGTTAGCCAGACTGATCTTGAACTCCTGACCTCAGGTGATCCTCCCACCTCAGCCTCCCAAAGTGCCGGGATTACAGGCATGAGCCACTGCACCCCACCCACTTTGGTATTTTTATTCTTGCCAAACATCCCGTGACTTCCTATGTCATAGTGTTATCATAGTATGTGATATAAATCAGGTACAGTCTCTGACTTCATGGAGCTTACATTCTTGGGTGAAACAATATGCTTGGTGCATAGTAGGGACCCACAACATGGAAGCTGAAATTTGTCTTTATTTCTTTCTTCTGACTGATGGCTGTCAAGCACCTCTGGGCTCAAACAGTGTGTGTGTGTGTGTGTGTGTGTGTGTGTGTGCGCGTGCGCATGCAGGGAGTAAAGGTGCATATCTCTTAAAGAAAAGATGTAAAGCAAATGATCACCGAAGAACAATTCAAACACTTGGTAACATGAATTGGGTGTTTTCATTGAGCCAAGCGCCAGGGAATTATATTCATAATAGACGGCATTTTTGGGTGCTTACTATGTGTCAAATACTTTGCCAAGTACTTTTTATGTATTCTTTTAATCTTCATAACAATCCTAGAATGTAGGTACTATGATTATCCTTATTTTATCAAAGAGGAAACCACAGCACAGAGAGGTTAGGAACACGTCTCAAGTACTCACAGTAATGGCAGGTCCAGATTTGAAGCCCAGGCAAAACACTCCAAGCCCCTCCAATTCACTTTTCCCGGTGCCGCTAAGATTTTTTTTATCCTAAGTAACCTAAAGGTAAGCTCTCATGAGTATTAGTTCAAGCACTCTTGGATCATCCTTGACGTCTAAACCAGGAAGGAAATCTGTTCTGGCATCAACTTGGTCAATCTGGGATTTTGGACAGAAACATGTTTACAAACTGATGTTGGATCACCTTTGATCAAATGGGCCTCAGATACCTTGAACACTGTGCATCTCCTTATGACTGGGTTTTCCATGTGGATGTTACTTAGGCATTTCTGACCTTTACGGGACAAGATTCTCCAGTGGCACTTACCGAAACACCAATTAAATGGAGGATTCAACAGGACCCCAGATACCATTGTCTTTCTGGAAAGCATTATCTCTTCTCTGTTCTACCTGAATTAGGTTGAGCTTTGTAAATGAAATAGCATATGCAACCTGAGATAGGCCAGAGAATGGAGAAATTGCTCTAGAAGACTTTTTGTTGTCTTCTTTCCCAACCATATGCAGCGATTTATCCACTTGCAAATTGTAGAAAGCCCAGGCCTATGCACATTCAGAGAAATATAAAGCACTATATACAACAAAGGGGGTTGTTAGTAAAACAGATGCGGTGTTAATTGCACTTGTGAGAGTAGCGTAAATAAACCAATACATGTGCTAGAAAATCCTTTTACAATGCTCAGATTTTACAAAACTAAAGAAAAAAATAACAGCGCAATGACTAGAATGAAATCTTTCTAAAAATTATTTAGATTGATTCTAATGAGGCCAGTGATTTTCAGTGTTTCATTCATTTGTTTCAGCCAATAAATATTCGCTGAGGGTCTGCTGAAGACCAGACCATGTGCTCCGTGTTTATGATCATAAAGAATATTTAGCCTTTGTCTTTAAGGGGCTCCAAGTTTAAATGCCTAAGTAAATATTTAGGGAAGTGGTTCTCACTGGGTGGCAGTGGGGGTGTGGAGTGAAAAGGGAGTTTGGCAATATCTGTAGATACTTTTCATTGTAATAAGTGGGAAAAGTGTTATTGGCACCCAGTAGGTAGAGGCCAAGGATACTGCTAAACATGCTACAGTGCACCAGACAGCCCAACAACAAGGAATTATTTGGCCCCAAAGGTGCATGGTGCCAAGACTGAGAAACCCTATTTTATATTACATAAGTGAGTTCTATAATAAGGGCACAAAAAAGTTCCGTGGAAGCACAGAAGGAGAGCAACTAAATCAGTCTCGTGCATTGGAAAGGTTTTTATGAAGAATGTGACATTTGAGCTCAGCCTTCATGGATTAATAGAAGCTTATTTGCTATGGAACAAGGGGGAGGGCATTTATAGCATGGGGACCAGCATATGCAAAGTTCTAGCAGCATAGAGAAGCAAGGTGGATTTTGGGAATGATAATAGCTTCAATAAGGCTGAAGCTTAGCAGGTGTGTAGCAGAAAAAGGGCCGGGGTACAGCAAGACAAGGCCATTGAGAAGATATTGCAAAGCTCTTTCAATGCCAAACAGAACCCAGCAACCTTCAGTG
>NW_016107319.1:3424870-3529056 GCF_001604975.1 Cebus imitator
GTAAGAAACTGGAAATTAACATTAATTTTGTTCCCCTTGTGGTTGTAGAAAGTGATCATCTTACTAAGTGAGACAACAAGGTAAGTACAGTGCTTAGCATACTGCCTGGCACAGATAAGACACCATTAAAGATTTTAGCAATGATTATTTTTCTTATGAATCAAGTGAAACCATGGAGATATTTCAAAAGCCCATTAATGATTTACCTTGCCTAATTCGGCCACATGGTCATTCCAGAAAAACTGCTTGATGATACACCATTAAAAAAAATGTCCTCCTGACCTGGAGCTGGTGTTACTAAGCACACATCTTACCCACTTACATATCCTTACTTAACCCACAGTCACTCCTGCGTTTGGATGGGATCACAGTGCTATTAACCTGAGAAGATTTCTGAATAACTGAAATTCTGTAAGGACTTGTATCTTTCCAGTAAAGTAAACAATGAATCAACCAGTATTACTGTGGGTAGGAATTCCAAAGTTCAGGGCACATGTCAAAGCTCAGGACGAGGTTTCAGGACTGTCTATGATTTGTGTTTCCCAACAGATTAAGAAGAGAAACACACAGCAGCCTAACCTGTAACACTGTTCGTTTACTCTGGGAAGGACAGAGTTTTACCTCTGATAGAAATAGCAGGCTTAGTAGAATCTAAGTTAAACTGAGCAAAATTAAAATGAGAGATTTAGATGTAGACACAGTCACATACCAATTTTGGTTTTTGTTTTCCAAAGCTAGTCGATTTGGAGGAGTAACTCCATCCACTTATTCAACAAATATTTGAGGTCTTTACATCCCAGGCCACTGATGTAGAATTTGGGGAAAGACTGATAAATAAGACAGATAAATTCCATGCTCTTATTTTCTGGAGGGCAATAGACATCAAGAGATAAACAAATACACAGGTAATATACTATTAGGTTATGATAACTTGAATGAAGGGAAAAAGCAGAGGAGAGTAGAGAATTCGTATGACTTGGAGAGCAGTTTGTCTCTGTATTACATTAAACAGCACTTTCAGGAAAGTTCTTACATCAGAAGGTACTGCCTAGGCAGAGTCTGATGGAGAAGGATGGAGCCATGTTGATGTTTCGGGAGAATAGCTCTAATCGGAAAAAAGACAACATGCAAAGCTCTTGGGATAGGGAAGTACTTGGTGTGTTCAAAGAGTCGCAGAGAATCCCAGGTGACAGGGTCAAACTGAGCTGAAGGAGAGGGCTGGGAGTTGTGTTCATGAAGGATGCCAGGGAGCCAGTCAAGGAAAGGAGTCTGGAATTTACGAAGCCAATGGGGAGTGACTGGAGCAGTGAGGACAAGGCAAGGCAGCACATGATCTGATTCTCATTTGAGAAGGACCTCTTGCCATGGCTGCTTGGTGGAGAGGAGATTGTAGGACGGTAAAGGTGGAAACGAGGAAGCCAGTGATGAGGTGACTGTAGGTGCCCAATGACGAGGGTCATTGTGGAGGAGGTGAGAAACATACTGTTTGGGGATATATTTTGAAGTTGGAGTAAATAGAATTTGCTAAGAGATTGCAAGTGGAGTTTGGGAAAATAAGAGGCATAAAAATGGCCCCATGTATTTTAGTTGGAGCCGCTGAGTGCTGTCATTTATTGAAATGAGGAACAACGAGAGAAGAGCAGCTTTTGTTGGGTCAAGAGTTCTGTAGCCCTCTACATAACCAGGGCCATGTATCCAGGAATAACTTATATCCTCATAACACTTGACATTTAGCAAGAACAATTTCAAGCCAGCCATATGAGCAAGGTGGGACTGATGCTATTTGTTTCCATTTTGCGAGTGAAAATAACCAAGGCTCAGAAACAGTAGCCAGAGATAGCATAATAGACAGGGCTAGTTTGAAACACGAGACAGAAACCAACTCCACCTAACAGAGGCACAAATGAAAATGTATTGGCTTTTGTAAATGGGGTATCTAAGGATGAAGCTAGCTTTAGTTGTGGCTGGGATTCATGATGAGTACTGTCCATCTGTCTGTCTGTTCATCTGTCCTTCCAGGATGTTACCTTTCAAGTCCAGGTAAATGTTCAGAACCCCTAGAAAGAGAACTCAGAAGGCTCTGTGCATATATTCTTCCAGGATGACCTCCCTTTCACATGCTGAAAGACTACTGCAATAACATCACAGCTAAACCCATAAAGATGGAAGATTGAGTGTTCAGCGAGTTGGCTGACAGGCTCTAGTTTAATTCTGATCTGGGAGCTGGGAATCCATTGGAACCCTGTCACTTCACTGCCAGAAGAGATTGCCTTCTTTCTGCTTAGGAAAGACAAAAGACTCCCTGCCTCCCAGAGAAGCATTTTCCCTGAAGCCAGTCACTGCCGGCCCTTCTGGGACAGAAATCGGCTGGACTCGGCTCCAGCTGGAGCTGGTTTACAGGGAGGCCACTGCTTCTGTGTTGACATTGGAAGGATTCTCAGCTAGGTGCCTCTATATTTGGTATACTATCAGCCAAAAGCTATTCCTTAGGTCTTCGGCTGTCATTGTTCCCTCTGGCTGCTCCTTTTGGAACACAGAAATATCCTAAACTCTGTGTCATTTCGAGTTACTTATGCCTTCCTGTGATTGACATTCTCATATACCCTCATCTTTACGCCGCCTCCTCTTTATGTGTCCATGACATCACGACCTGCTTGCTTTCTTCCCATCTCATTGGCTGTTTCCTCTAAGGATTCTTTGCTGATATCTCCTTCCCCATCACCTGCCAATTTCAAAATACTGACATTCCTCAGGCATCAGGCATGGATCCTGTTTTGTACTCTATCTGGACTCTCCCTGAATGAGATCTCATCCATTCCCTGTGGTGGTGATCACTGGCTTCCTATTTGATAGTCATCCTCCCTTCTCTGTTAACAGATTTTCATTTGGTTTAAGTTGGGACAGGGCATGTATTCTGGGAAAATGGATGAATCCTCCATCCCTAGTGGATGATCCATGATGGGGTCTAAGCCAATCAAGGGTCTAACCTCATGACCCTTTGCTCATGATTGGTTTAGGGATGAACATGTGATTAAGTTCTGACCAATTGGATCTTAAAAGAAGCTGGAATTCTGGGAGAAATTTCACTCATACTGAACAATTTTAGCCATCTTGAATGTTTACATTTTCCTGAACAGTTGAATAAACTTGTCCTTAGGCCTTGAATGTTGTTTACCATGTTCTGCAGCTGATGGAACTTTGACTCATGCTTCAAGATCCCGTGCAAATGCCACTTCTCTGTATCTCTCCCCTGTGCTTTCTTTTTTCTCCTCCAGGCTTTGTTCTCTGTGTGCCTGCAGTACCCCACACCTGTATTGTGGGACCCATCAGGTTGCATGGCAAGTGTGTGTCCTTCCACCTCAACTTTAAGCTTGTCCAGGGTAGAGATGCTGGCTTGTTTATTTCTGAAACGATTCCAATAGTTAGCCCTTTACCTGATTTGAAGAAAAGTTTCAATTACAGTGAATGAAAAGTGCTACTGAGTGCAGCAAGAAAAGATGGGTGATATTGACAAGACAAGCAACAAGCCACATGGGGAAATCAGGGGAGACACATGGCCATACGTTCCTGCTGTTTGCAGGATGTTCACAGTCCTCACTGGGCCCTGCCTGTTCTTGTCCCTCATAACCTCTCTACCTAAATTTTCTTACCACAGACTCACACTACTGGAAGCTTCAAGTTTTATTTTGTTTTACTTATTTGTATAATTCTAAATTCTATTTTAGATTCAAGGCTGTAAAGGTGCAGTTTGTTACATGGGACCACTGCATGACACTGAGGCTTAGGGTACAAATGATCCCATTGAAGTAGTGAGTGTAGCACCCAGTAGGTAGTTTTTCAGCCTTTGCCTCCCCCCACCACAGTGGCCCCAGTGTCTAGTGTTCCCATCTTTATATCCATGTGTTTAGCTCTCACTTATAAGTGAGTACACTTGATTTTGGGTTTTTTGTTCTTTTGTTACTTTGCCTAAAACAATGGCTTCCAGCACATCCATGTTGCTGCAGAGAACATGATTCTGTTCTTTTTTATAGTACTCCACATTTTCTTTATCCAGTCCACCGTTGATGGGAATCTAGGTTAATTCCATGCCTTTGCTATTGTTAATAGCACTGCGACGAACATACAAGTGAGTGCATGTATCTTCTTGGTAGAACAACTAGCTATCCTTGGGCTATATGCCCAGTAATGAGATTGATGGGTCAAATGGTGAAATTTCAAGTTTTAAATCCACATACATTATACTGTTTCAGGCCACTGTCCATTTTCACTCCCTATCACTTTGCCTGTCATTTCTTCCCATTTTGTTAACTTTGTTAAACTCCTATTCATCATTCAAAACCCTTCTAGGATGCCTCTGGAGGCCACTCTTGAACAGGCTTAACGACTCCCTGTTCTGCCCTTTCTCTGTGCTTGAAACATAATTTATAGCATGGCAGCTGTGTCTGTGTGTTGCTCTTCATGCATCTACCTCCTATCCAGAACTGTAGATTCCTGGAATGCAGAGATCATGTCTTCTGCAGATGTGAATCTCCACTGCCTAGCTCAGAGTCCAGCACATCATGGGCTTATTAAGCTTTGCCTGTCTGGGCCAGGCACGGTGGTTCTCACCTGTAATTCTAGCACTTTTGGGGGCGTAGGCAGGCTTATCACTTGAGGCCAGAAGTTTGACACAACCCTGGACAACAAAGTGAAATTCTGTCTCTACTACAAATACAAAGATTAGCTGGGCAAGGTGGTGCATGCCTGTGATCCCAGCTACTGGGGAAGCCATGTGTGGTAGGGCACACCTCTAACCCAGCTACTTTGGAGGCTGAGGCACAAGAATCAGTTGAATCTGGGGGGTGGATGGAGGTTGCAGGTAGCCAAGATCAGGCCACCGCACTTCAACCTGGGCAACAGAGTAAGACTCTGTCTCCAAAAAAAAAAAAGGACTTGCCTGGCTGAACTAACTCTCTTGCTTCCTAATTCCACTGAGACGTCCTCTGATATATCCATCCAGAGCCCACTACTGGATAGTTCAGCCTCAACCCATATGTAGCGGGCTTTCCAATGGGCGAGTGTAGTAATAGTCATAGCCTAACATTTTGAGCATTTATTATGTGTCAGAATCATTTCAACTCTGTAAGATAGCTAATGTCGGTATCTACATTTTACAAATGAGGCAGAGAACATTAAGTAACTTGCCCAAGGTCACAGAACCGATATGGGACAGAATCAGGATTCCAGCTCACAGTCTGACCCTGTGCTGGGTGCCCTTTGGGAATGGATAGCTCCTACCATCCTGTTGTTAGGCTGTTCTTTCCTATTTCCTGTGGCCCTGTCCCAGATCTTTGCAGCATAACTTTTAAATTCAGAAGCCTGCTAGAATTACTCCTCCTTCCTCTGGCTGCAGAGAGCATGCCAATGTACATCACTGAAAGCCCGTGGCATGGTCTTCAATCTTTTCACACTCAGCTTCTTCCAACCTTGACCTTAGAGTTGTGAAGACGATACTTATGGGGCTGTTACTCAGAAGAAAATTGAAACGATCCCTGTGGGGAGACTGCAGGATTTTAGTTCCAGCCTTCCAATTTCAGATCAGCCTAGAGAAAAGAACCATGCTAGCAGTCCAATCCGCAAAATTAGGTGAGCTCCATTCTTTGCCTGTCTTAAGAAATATGGGTGCTGCTCTAAAAATCTTTTTTTAATCTCCTCTCTGGTCCATGTAACAGGAAATTGGTCTCTGCCACAGGCCAATAAATCTCCAACTTTTTATTGAATATTAAAGAAAGACTTCAAGTCAAGTTCAAATCTCTTTGCTTGGAGCTTCTTACATAATACTGCAGCTCCGATACCTTGGGTCACAAAAGCTTTAAAAAGAAGGAGAAAAATGGAAAAGCTCTGCAGGTCAGTGGCCCTCAGGGATGATTTTATTCTCCTTAGAAATAATGGCCTATTGCTCTAACAATCTTAAGCAAGGCATTCTCTTTCTCACTCACACATTATAATTGAGATGGGGGGATTAATAACCGGTAGTTTATGAACATGTAGCAACTTCTCTCAAAAGACAAGCTGTGCAGTCCATGGACCTGTGATGGACAGTGAGTGGCACTGTCCAGATGCCCTCCCAGGATTGAGGAACTTGTTCCTCCTGTTCTGGGACTGTTGGTTGACACAGCTCAGCCAGTATACTCTCCCAGACAGGCCTTTGTCCTGAAGAACCTACGTGGACCAAGGCCACGTGCTCTCCCCAGGAGCAGCCCAAATGCATTAGGTGAACATGGGGCGGAATAAAGGCCTGGCCCTCTTGCCTCAACCTGAGACAATTCCAAAAGCCATCCAAGCTCCAGAGCTCCCCAGGGGTTGGCTGAAGTCTCTTCTGCAACTGCATCTCTCCTCCCCTTCCTCGAACTTGGTGCTCTCTTTCTGCAGCAACTGTTGATTCTGCTGGTGCTCTGCGACAAACCTCCTGCGTGAGAATCTCAGAGTCTGCTTCCCTGGGGAATCCATCCTAACACAGACCTTGATGCACCAGTGACTGTGAGAAAATGAGCACATTTGGGTTGGGAAGACCTTTAGAAGAAAACGCACAGAATGATACCATTTTTATAATCTTTAAAAACACACAAACACATGTAGACTGTTTGCAAATGTATAAATCAAGGTGGAGGAATGATAAACACCAATTTCAGAAGAGCATTTGCCTTTTCGGTCAGGGGCAGCTGAGAGGAAGCTAAACAGGGCCCAGGCTGTGAAGCACACAGAAGTCTTCAGCTCCATTGGTAAAATTTTATTTCCTAGGCTGGGTCATGGGTGCATGGATATTTATTTTACTATTATGTTTTTTGGAGGTCAAGATATTTTATAATACATATAAAAACCAGGGCCTATTCAGAGATGCAGATTTGAAATCCAGCCCTCCTTGTGAAAAGCTGAGTGCGGGCGAGTGACTTCACTTCTCTGAGGCTGTGCGTAGTTTTGTTCATAAGAAGCAGAAACTCAGACCAACTCCAATGACTCTAAGACCTTAAAAATCAAATTCAAAGACCGCCTGAAAGGAAGTCGGTTGTCTTTCTTCCAGGGCTTCAGGATCTCTCCCGTTTCTATTGCTCTGCGTGTGTCTGTCCCATTCTCCTTGTCCCGCAGACGAACTTCCCGTTTCTTCGCCAGCTCATATCCTCTCCCGTCTACAGCATCACCTTCCTGCTTCAAGTTCCTCATTCCAAAGTTCTTATTCTGATTTCCCAGGAGATGAACTGTCTTTGCATTGAGTATTTACCCATAGTGCAAGTAGCTGTGCATGGCAGCCCTCATGGCTGGGGTTGAGGGATAGATCATATTATTGTAAGATGCTCACTGCCTGTATTAGGGTTTTCCAGAGAAACAGAACCAATAATCATGTTCACTCTATCTATGTATCTATCTATCTATCTCCTATATATATCCCTATATACATACAAGGGTGTTGGATAAATATCAGAGGCTTTGAAGGGGGTCAGATTCCTAGGAAGGAGGAAAAGGGCAAAATGTCTCAATACAGATACGATTTCCTTGTAGAGATTTTATAAAGTTGAATTAAAATAATGAATATTTAAAATAAGCTTGGCATTAGAAGACATTCTGCCGATGTTAGTCCCCTTCCTCACACTGCAAGTGTCATGTAGGGCATATTTCAGATCCAAGGTTGTATAGATTAACAGTTAATAGGGGTGATAGTCAAATTTGTAGGGTTCGAATTCTGGCTCCACCCCTTACTCTCCGGTCAAAGAAATTAACCTCTTTGTGCCACAAGCTTCTTATTTGTAAAGCAAAGATGTTAATTAGTCTCTCTCCAATAGGGTAGTTGGGAGGAACAAATGAGATGATTTATGCAATAGGCTTTGTAGGTGCCTAGCCGAAATAAAGCTCTCTGCTGTTGAACCATGATTTGTACTATTATCAATAAACATGTGATTCATGAAAAAAAAAATTCTTGGATAAAGAATTCACACGCTGATGAAATTTGGCCACTGACTTCATAGTCCACCAAACCAACTGGGGACAGTTTTGCCGGAAATGTCTTGGGCAAACTACAAACCCAATCCAATGCTTATTTAATTACTGCTTTCCATGTGCCAGATAGTGAACGAAGCTTGGTTTCCACTGTCCAATTTAAATGCTTAAAGAAATGGGCAGTGAAAGCCAAAATATTCACCTCTTGCCCATCTTTAAACTACAGTGAGTTGCTCACCTGTCATTCCCACTTGAATTTACAAAGAAAAGTCCAAAGGCTGGTTGGTAAAGATAGAATCTACAGTGTGTAAATCTCTAAGAACAGTGCCTGTCACACAATTGCTATGTAAGGATTACTATTATGATTACTATTATTGCTATAATTATTATTACTATTATATACTCTTCTCTTGAGGTCTTATGATCTGCATTTTCCCTCTGGTTCCTCTACTTTTTAGAAGACATTTCACCTCCCAGGTGCTTGCCCTGATTGCTGTCTTAACATCCCCTGGATTTAGTGCTCAACTGTCTGTCCAGTATCTGAGGACCAGTTCCTGTTGCTTCATTGCCTTTGTGGCATCTTTGTTGCCTTTTCTACCTGTTGCCATCCCAGCCTGGTGGAACCATCCCTTCATCTGGTCTCTTGACCCTCCTAGAGGGGAGGGGCATGGGGATTGGGATGTAAAGGTTAGACGTTCAGGCCAGGCGCAGTGGCTTACGCCTGTAATCCCAGCACTTTGAGAGGCCGAGGAGTACAGATCACCTAAGGTCAGGAATTTGAGAACAGCCTGGACAAAACGGTGAAACTCCATTTCTACTGTAATTAGCTGGGCATGGTGGCATATGCCTGTAGTCCCAGCTACTTGGGAGGCTGGGGCAGAAGAATCACTTGAACCTGGGAGGCAGAGGTTGCAGTGAGCCAAGATTGCACCACTGTACTCTAGCCTGGGTGATAGAGTGAGGCTGTCTCAAAAACAAACAAGCAGACAAGGAACAAATGAACAAACCAAAGCAGCAAAAGAAAAACACGTTAGAAGTTCAGACACCTATAAGCTTGCTTTTGTTGCAGGAGAGAGATACTCCTTAAAGCTAGCCTACGCAAGACAGGAGCTCAAAGAGGTTAATTTCCAGGAAGTTTCTGAAGATATTACTAACCATCTCTCCTCCAAAATGTAATCTAGAGCAGACATCGCTGCAAAATGAGAGTGACCTACATTTGCACCAAACTTTCCTACCCTCCCAAGAGAGGACTTCTGAACCGTAAGACTCCCTGCTACAGATGGCTTTGTAGGCTGCCCCTGCCACCTTTCCCTCCCAAAAAAGCAGTGACTTGTTTGATACCACCCAGACTCCAAAGTAATATTCAGCTTGCAGTCCCTTCCCCTCCCCCAAAAGCAAGTTATTTGCCAGATCCCAAATGGTCTGTGGTTGATGGATGGTGGGTGATTTCTACATCAGCACACCTTGGAGCCCCAGAGCTAACCCTCTGACAGCGTTAGCATAAAAGATTTACATTTATGTTACGAGGGCCACACAAGAATAATAATTTTAAGATACATTGCCTTGGCTGCTGGTGCACCCTGGGAAATCTAGTAGCGGCAGGCACCGGGCTGCAGCACTGTAATTACAAAATGGCAGTGCAGGAGAGGTTTTCTGGAGACAAGCACCTAGAGACCAAAGCCATCTGCATGCCTTGGCGGATTGAAATTACAGTAATATATGAAGACATTACCTGAAAAACCCGGCACCATTTAAATGATTTACTCTTCAGCCCCAGCAAGCTTTAATTTAAGGATAAAGTCATTCAGAAAGCTAATCTGATAGAGGAGGCATTATTTCACACAGTTAAGTTAATTTACAGTAGCTGATTGTTGTGGCTGCTTTTGGTATTATTATCTTCCTGCAAACAGCTGATCTGCCAGACAGAAGCAATATACTGCTTAACATAGTGTCTTAATTCAGCAGGCAAGCTATCTGTGATAAAGGTTTGTTTACAAGCAATAGTAGGAAAGTCATTTTGAGGCCATGCTGATAACACTGATGAGAAATATTTTTTTAAGGGAAAAATACACAATTAAATAAATGAATGAATCAGCAAGCCCTGCACTCAGGCATGGGTTTGTCTAGAACCGCTGTCCCACGGGGCCATTTTCCATTGGTGGGACCGTCTTGCCCTTTTCCATGCATTTCCCCCTGTTGGTCTTCTCCCGTGGTCCTCTCCATGTTTACTACAAGTTGTCTTTGTGTCTGGTGACAACTTCCCCGTTGGCAAACGGACTTCTCTGCCATGTCTTTGAGAAAGCCGTGTCTTTGGACCCCAGTCAATTTGGTTGTCCCATCATCTGTCTGCTTTCCAAGAAAGAAGTGAATGTTGAGATTTGTCTTTAATGATGTTTTATTTTTCATCTTTGGGAGACCCAGAGTGTTCTCTTACGAATACTGAGGTAGAAAGACATCAGAAAGTGGGCATTTGAAAGGGAGCTAACAGATTCAATGGTGAATGAAACTGGAGATTTTGAACGGGTTACACACAAACGGACTTGCTGTTTCCATTCCAAAAGTAGGAAGGTGTGATTGTGTTTTATAGCAACTCAGGATGATGAGATGATTCCGGGGCTCTGTTAGCATAGGCAGGGGCATTTGTCTAATGGATTGCCTTCATCAGCTTAGAAATGTTTTCTTTAAAGATCAACAGTCTCTCATGACCTCATGAGTTTATTTCAATAGCAGAGGCATAACTTTTGGAAAGAGGCTGAGGAAATGCTATGCAAAGGATCAGGACATCACTAGCCAATTGTCTAATAAAGGAGTTCATCGGATAAGCATCTGTTAGAAAGAACCAGGGAAGTCAGATTCATACAGCTGAAAGGGGCTTAGCCCAGTCCACTCATCAGTAGCTATTACTTTCTGAGTTCTTATTATTGGGTAGACGTTGTGCTATATGGATATTACTCCATCTAATTCCCAGTTTTTATAGAAGTAATACAGATTTTAGAGTGCACATGATTTCTACCAAAATAGAGAGTGGGATGGGTCACTTCCTATATGAGTTATATGAGAAACAGCTTTCAAAGATGACCCTTAGTGACCCCCAGCTCCAGTGTTCATGCCTATGTGTAGGTCCCACCCCAGAGTAGGGATTATCTCCATTAGACTATAAGTTAAATAAGAGAGAAAAGCCCAAGGCAAACAAACCAACTCAAACCAAAAGCCAAAAGCTTGGCTTGCTCAGTTGTAACCCAGCACTGAGCACATTCTCTAGTATCTAATAGTCCCTGAATGTTTCTTGAAGAAATGATTGAAAGAATAAATACACGAATGAGTTTCCTTAGCTATAAGATGAACATGAAATATCTGTCCTACAGGATTATTGGGAAGAGTTAGTAAATGTTTGCTTTTACAGCAGAGATGTCTGATGAAGATTTTCTTCCCCATCTCCTGTGTCCTTACAGGCAGGGTGGACTCCTCCATTTCTCATTGTGTTTTCCCCCCAGTGAATCTACCTTATGGTGTTTTGAAGAGGAATGTTGCCTTTTCTGAATTTTTCTTTTTTTTTTTTTTTTGAGACAGAGTCTCACTCTGTCGCCCAGGCTGGAGTGCAGTAGCGTGATCCCAGCTCACTGCAACCTCCTCCTCCTGGGTTCAGGGCATTCTCCTGCCTCAGCCTCCAGAGAATCTGGGACTACAGGTGCGTGCCACCATGTCTGACTAATTTTTTGTATTTTTTAAGTAGAGACGGGGTTTCACAGTGTTAGCCAGGATGGTCTTGATCTTCTGACTTTGTGATCTGCCTACCTCGGCCTCCCAAAGTGCTGGGATTACCGACGTGAGCCACCGAGGCCGGCTACCTATTCTGAGTATTTTGAAGGGAGCTATGGAGCTAGCATGCTGGCATGGCATCACACACACCACACAATTAATTCCCCATCTGATTTTTCTTTTCATCCCCAGTTTCCACCCCAGTGAGGTCATGAGGAGAGATCCTCTTCTTCATCCCTTCCCTTCCCGATGGAGTAATCGGTTCTGTGCCCTGTTTTCCAGCTACTTTTGAATAGTAAGTCTTCCCCCACCATCAAATACAGTATCTCCTCTCTTCTATATTAGAACTGATGCCAGGATATAGACGTTTGCTTCTAACCTATAGCAGGTTTATCAGATAATGTCAATGAAAGCACGTCTCTCTCTAAGATGAATCCTCACGCCTTCTGCTAAAAGTATTTTATATAATTATCCAAATGACCTAAGGTTTGTCACATACTAAGTATGCATAAATATCAGTTCCTTCATCTCATATATAAAAGCATATGTTACAAAGAAAAAAAGTTAAAAATAAAGACAAAGGGATACATATATTAAAGAAAGAGTCAGAAAGCAGTGGTGACCCCCTCCCCTAGGATGGAGAGGGAAACTGCTTGCTTAGCTCATGAATGGTTGTCACTCATCCCTGTATGATTCCCATCAGTGGGGGCTGCAGGCTTTAAAGTAAGATTTGATTCCATTTCAAGCACCTCTCTTCAGCCTTCAGAGGAAGAAATGGATTTCAGGAAGAAATGCCAATGGAAAATGCTCACCTTTGAGGGCAGAGACCCTGTCACATAACTTCTGAGACTTGTTAGTCTTCTGGGTTGCACACTACTGGGCCAAGTGTACACTGATTGGTTTTCTTTCTGACCTGTGAAAGGAAGACAGCATCTGACAGAGCTTGGAGAACTTAGGATGACCAAGCTTTTCCTGGAAAAGTACGTTCTCTCATTAAGGTGGGGACACAGTTGTGTGACCCAATTCAACATCCTTTCCCAAGCTGTCTTTCTTCCAGCCAGGTTTCAACTAGCATATACTACCCACCAGGAGGTGAGCTTTCTCAATCGACTGTCTCTGCATTAGACTGTAAGCTCTGCAAGGGTAGGCTCTCTATCACATACACCATTGTTTTCCCAAAGTCTAGCCCCATTCTCAGCATTTAGTAACCACTCAGTTCTCTCCACTCCCAAGCACTTTTCTACAGCCATAGGCCAGAAATTCTTAAAAGGATGCAACTGACTATCCCTGACTTCCCCTTTCCCTTTCACCACCCCATTGTACCCCTCCAAAAGCTCTGCAAGCCACATCCATGCCATTCTGTCAGTCTCCTTAGTCTGAGAGACTGTGATTGTCCCATTAGATGAGCTCTATTAAATACAGGCCCCTATCCATTCAGAAGTACCCACTCCTATTCCACCCGCCACGTCAAGAGAGAAGTGGATTAATTAACATGGTGGGTCTGTCTTCTACCTCGCTGTCTTGTACTGCAACAGAGCCCAAGAAAAATCCATTAGATTATACTTAGAGATAGCTGAAAGAAAGTTTAGATTAAGTTTCTCTCTCGAGGCAATTGTATTAGATAGATCAAGTTTCTGTTCATCTCTCTGAAGACTGTAGTAATAACCAGTGTCATGACTTTCAAATCCTTTGGACTGCAGAGGGTAATCAAACATGGTTGTCTTTTTATCCTTCTCCTTTACTTGTTAGTATTCTACAATCCTGAGTCGTTCATCTGTCAAAGGGATGGTATTAAGGGGATCAATGTTGACAAGTGATAGTACAAATTATGTAATGCTGATGACATTTCACTGTCTCCTTTTGATCTGCAATTCCCACTCTCAATCACTCCTTATATTATAAAAAGTATTGAAAGAGAAAGGCAGCTGTGGACGCCATTGGCTTCAGTCCCTAAGCTCCAGGGGCAAAGCAGGGTAAATTTGAAGAGTAGAGGAGATTTCTGAATTAGACATGGGGCCTGGGAAGATGGCCTGACTGACAGAAGGGGAAATTGAGGTCATCTTCCTACAACAGGCCTTTGACAGCTACCGCTTGGGACCACATTGCTGTAGTCCCATGAAATATTTGACATGTTAGGCCCATGCTGGCTATGGACCTTCTATTTCAAGTATATATCCTTTGACTTCTCCTCCCATAGGGAATTCCAGCCTTCCTTTTGGGGAGTTGATGGAGGATAATTTAAAAGGAAGAACTGAGCTGGTTTTGTATGAAGAGCAGAAGGTCAGAATGACAAGTATGGGGGTGAGGGTGGCTATCTCTCCTGGCGTGGGGGGAGTACTACATTTTGGACCAAGCAACAAATAACTAAATAAGAAGAAACATGTTCAGAGTACAACAGAAGACACTTTTGTGGGGAAGGGGAAGACATTTTCTTTCCTCATAATGTTTATTTTCTCATGAAGGAATCCCTGCTAGTGTAACACCCCTGGACATTCTCCCTACCCTCTTGATGCCTCTCTCCTTATAAACCTCAAGGAGAATGGCTATTCACAAACATGGGTTCTGAGTTGAGATAGTTGCTTAATTTCAGCAAATCATGGTTTTCTCATTTGCAAAATAAGAACAATAGCACCAAACTTGCAGGGATGCTGTAACTCACAAAATGGTAGCGTCCAGAGTCTTCCACCTTCTAAGGTACTTACTCACTCGGAGGGGTCATAAAACTTTATGAGAACATCTCCCGTGGAACAAGATTGGATCTGGGGTTTTACCTGATTTCTATGATCTGATACATGTCATATGACCAATAAAATCTTTTATGCTTCTTTCAGCCAAATGGACTTTGCCTTCATTTATGTCATGACACTGGTCCCAGAGGGCTAGAATAATGGATGGGTGGGATGAGGTTTGATGGCTTTAGCATAATTTACTTGTCTAACTCTTTCAGTAGATTCATTTATTTCAAAAATATTCATTAATCACATACTATGTATTGAGTACTTTTCTAGGCATTGAGGTTGTAATGATCAATAGCACATAGAGAATCTTGATTATCGCAGTTGGTCAGTTCATTGATGGAATTACACTGTTTCATGTATGTTAGTATTTCTATATCCTGTCATGTTATCTGGTACACAGTGGGCACTCGAAAAACGTTTCCTGAATAAAGAAACAGACAAATGCATACAAACCATTGATATCCTTCCTAACCACCAATGCAGAGAAACTGAGTCAGTACTGGGAAAGTTTCTCAAGACATGAGAAAACACTATTGCTCAAAATCAGCAGTCAAAACTAGGAGGAAGAAACAGGATTCAAGACCACATTTCACCACGACATATTCTTTAGAATGTAAAATAAAAACAAATAGAATTTTATTAATCTATTTTTGCCTATGGCCTGGAAAAGCCCTTATGTCAAAAATCCCCGCCTGTAAATTATGCTTTGTCTTCCCATTATACATTTTATTAACCACTCTTTTATCAGCAATCTTATTACAGTTGATCTGCACATGAATAGAAACAATTTACAAATGATCAGGGTTGGATCAGAGAAACCATAAACTCAATGCAAATTGTTACAAATTATTTACTGGCTTAGCACAAATCTGCATATAGATTGAGGAAGTCAATCAGAAAGGTACCTTCAGGTATTCTTCGCAAGATATGATTGTGAAGATAGTTGCAGACTGGTATGCATCGTGTGGAATAGAAATGAAAATAAATAGATTCATTTGTCAAATACTCTTAGGTGTGGGTCCTCTCATTTAATCAGAACTTTGGAGCACTGGATATCTGGGAAAATTTAAGAAGGGGAAATGGGAGGGGGTTGGAAATGGGATTACTGGAAGTATAAGGTCAGGACTCACACATATAGAGGGATTTTTGAAAAACAAAAAGTGGAAACACTGACCCAGCATATACAGAATATTTTTTATGTTTAATTTTAATCATCTTCCAGCAACTCTATGAAACAGAGAGACCATTGCTTCTGTTTCTCAGATGAAGGAGCTGAGTTTTTACAGTATGGCCAAGGTCACACAGAAGTCAGGGCTTGGATCTGAAACCTCTATCTCCACATCTGAGCAGCTGTCAATGAAAGCATGGCCTATGGTAGTGGAGTTGTTTGTTTTTTTGCAGGTGAGGGGTGCAGGTCCTTGGGAATAGCTCTGAAGTCCTAACTCTCTGCCAGCATCATAACACTTGAATATATCCAGATTTCCCCTTTACTACTCCTTTAGCTGAGGAGGTGGCACGATTTAATACAAAGAATTCAGGGCTGGGCAGCTGGAGCTGATTTTGAG
The DNA here is from genome assembly GCF_001604975.1 of Cebus imitator. NCBI lineage: Eukaryota > Metazoa > Chordata > Mammalia > Primates > Cebidae > Cebus > Cebus imitator. The sequence continues at coordinate 3,440,904 of NW_016107319.1, forward strand.
CAAGCTCTTCTATCCAGCTTGCTATGGGACCCTGAACAATTATTTTCTCCTCTTCAGGACTTGGGTTGCTCAAAGTACAGCAGAAGATGCTTTTGTGGGGAAGGGGAACACATCTTCCTTCCTCATAATGTTTCTTTTCTCAGGAAAGAATCCCTGCTAGTGTAACACCCCTAGAAGTTCTCCCTACACTCCCCCAACTTTGGCTGGGGCACAATATTAGTTTTCTCTAAGCTCTTTATATGCTTACTTTAAATTCTGTATATGTTACTTTTGGCTCAGGGTGAAATATGTGACTTCTTATGTGTTGTCTACAGACCTATATTATTCCCTTGGCAAAAGGGGAGTTGGGAAAAGTTGGAGCTCCCATTCCCTAGTTCCTCCTCTTGGTGCTATGTCATTTCCCCTCTCTAGCATTCCACAGTTCTCTTCTTTCAATCAAAAACTGTTCTCAGATCATTTTCAATCCTAGTAACTCAACTCTTTGCCCAGGGAAATTTGGCTTTTAAGGAAGATCAGAATCTTCATCAAAATGATAAAACATTTAATTGGTGATATTTTGAAACTTTCCATTAAATGGGCAAGTTTTTTGGTAGCCCACAGCCTTCTCAGAGCCCTGAAAATTCAGCTACATCTGTGGTTGTTTATTCTTTTAGATTCCATGGCCAACGTTGTGGAACTTTGGGGTTACCGGTGGAGATGACGTGTTACCATTTCACCATTTTCACGCAGAATAAAGTTTTCTCTATTCTACTTGCTGCTATTGCGTGGTGTCAACAATGAATCTAAGAAATCCTAAAATGGGAGACATTCTCTACCTTCTGCTTCCTTACCAGCTATGGGACTCATCTCACTGCGTGTGAAAAATGAGCGTCATCATTATATGAATAGTAACAAGAGGCCCATTTTTCAGATGCTTCCCCTGCATGCATGGGCCAGGCATGACTCAGAGCCTGTGTGTTCTATTTTACTGAATGCTCACAACAACCAATAGATCTGGTATTCTATTATCACCTCATTTCACAGCTAGAAAAATAGAGATTTGGGAGGATAATTTGTCTAATTGCATACAACTATGAATTAGAAGAGATGAGTCTATCTCAGTTCTGTTTGACTCCGAAATCTATATATATCCTTAACCAATAAATCATGTTCATCATAGGAGTTTAAAACATATGGAGCAGGATCAGGTAGCTTTTCTAGATCTTTTCCATCTCAAAGATATAATCGATAAAGTTGCACAGTTTCTTATCTTGTCCAACACCCCACGTTGCAGAGAAAGAACCTGGGGCAATACAACAGGGATTTTTATAAACATATATGAAGATGGGGGCATTGGGAATAACACTGGGAGCAATAGGGGGATGGCCAGGCATTACACCTTGACTCTCGTCTCCAGATGCACACCCCACACATCGTTAGGAATACCCTGCACTGTGCAACTCTAGGGGGAACCACTTGCATTGGCCGTGAGATGGTAGACTTTCTTCTTTCAGTCTCCCTACTCTGTCATATAAGGCTAGGGTATTTTATTATCTTTCTATAATTTTATTTCATAACCATTTCAAAGACAGAAGAGAGCCAACATTCCTTTTTTCTTTCTCTTTTTTTCCTTTTTCCTACAAGAGAATCTGAGAGTTTGCAGAGACTGGGTTGCTGGCATCAATGGCTTTGGAGAATGCTGGTGAATCAATCAGAAGCTGCGTTGTGAATGCTTGGCATGGGTTTTTTTTCTCTTTCTTTTCATTCTTTGTGTGTGTGTGGTGTGGGGTGTGTGTGTGTGTGTGTGTGTGTGTGTGTGTGTGGGCACATGCAACTTGGCAACTTTGGTGCTTTTCCACCAGCAAAGGACGCAGGAGCTTGAAGCTTGATGTAATTAAACAGCAGCAATATATACTATATTGAGGCTTGCTTTGTACATGAATCTTCTCTTTTGCTCTATTAGTAAATGCCCCACTGGCTCTGTGCTCTGCATTCATTAAACACCCAGCACCTTGGAGTGTTTGAGCCTGCTGACATGGACTCCCTAAGACTGCAATCCAGAGTTTGGGGCCCATAAGGGAATTCCATGCTGCTGTTAGCAATCTTTTAGGCTGCTCTGAGGTTATGCAGAATAAACTTAGCTAAGTCAATAGGACCTCTGCAGGGAGTTCTGATGGTTGTACCTGTGCCTATGACTTTGTTCCTCTTGAAGTGCTCAGCCCAAGTCCTCAGGAGTTGAATTTGGATAAAATTGAAAGGTAAACTAATTACACTGGGACCATTTGAGCTTTTGTGGTTTGACTTAGCAATTCCCAACAAAATTGAGTTCTTTGGGGACTTCAAGATCTGCTTAAAATGTCTTTTTTCACCCTTATTATTATTCTCTCTAGTTCTGAATCTAGTTCCATTGCAGGTTCTGATATTTGGACAAAATGAACTTCACTGCCACTCTCATCGTGTGTGGCTCAGGTGTGAATATATTCGTTGTAGACACACACATACTCTTTCATAAGAAAACAAACACATAAGGATTCTGTATTTGTTCAAGATGGTTTTAGTTGTAAGGGACAGACACATAAATCAAGCTGAACAAAAGGAAATCTAGAGATTTGTGTAGGTGAGAAGTTTGAGGGTGGGTCTAATTTCACACTGATTTTCATACGCAAATGCCTTGGTAGGACTCTGTCTCTCTGGCTCTCCACCTCTCACTTATGCTTGCTTCAGCCCGTCATTTAAAAAAAAATTATTTTACTTTAAGCACCAGGACACATGTGCAGAATGTGCAGGTTTGTCATATATGTATCCATGTGCCATGGTGGTTTGCTGCACCTATCAACCTGTTGTCTAGGTTTTAAGTCCCATACGTATTAGGTATTTGTTTTAATGCTCTCCTTCCCCTTGAGCCCTTCCCAATGGGCCCTGGTGTGTGTTGTTCTCCTCCCTGTGTCCTTGTGTGGTCATTGTTCAGTTCCCACTTATGAGTGAGAACATGCGGGGTTTGATTTTCTGTTCCTGTGTTAGTTTGCTGAGGATGATAGCTTCCAACCTCAACCATGTCCCTGCAAAGGGCATGGTCTCACGGCTGCATAGTATTCCATGCTTTTTAGTTTCTTCAGCTATGGAAGGGGTGGCCCACTAATCATCTCACAGGCATTATCAAGGATTAAATGAAATAATGGTATGTATAAGAACCACTTATTGAGAAGCACTGGCAATAGACACTGGACACTTAATAAGCACTTTCTTATTTACCTTTTATTCACATCCCAATCCGCAAGCTGGCCATCCTCAGCAGTTGTGGACTGGGATGTGAATACAAGGGTCCATTGCTCATATATTTGTGCAAAAGAGCAGAATTCCTGACCAGAGGACTACTCAGTCTTTAGCATGAATATCCCCAGATTGATTGCCAAACCAATTTTAACCAGGGTGCTTTTTGGTCATGGATTTTCTTAGGATAACAACTTCTCCACATGACCTGGTTACAGAAGCGTGCTGTTAATATTTGAAAGCTTAAGTTCTAAATAAAAGCAGACCAGGGAAATTTGTACATGGCTTGCCTTGTTTGGCTTCTTCTGACTAGTTTTACTAAATTTCTTGTTAATAAGCTTTATTATGAAATAACAGAATTAAATTAGTTAATATTAGAATTAAAGCCAGCTCATGGATTTATTGTGGATATGGCTGAGGCCACAAAACGATGTTCACATCAGGATAAGCTACTCTCAGGCATTAGTACCAGGAAACTGTACACACACCTCACTCAAGCAGCTGAAAATTTATAATTTTCTGGAAACTGTTATCTTCTTTGCTTTGGCTGCCACGAAGCTCAAAGTCAAATGCTGGCCCTACTTGTAGCAAGGGTACAGAACTTGTGTTATGCATTTTGTGTATTACTTTATCCTTGTCTGTATTTTTGCTTTCTACTTTTTATATTACCTTTATTCTAATTTTAAACATTACTTATGTTTCTGTTGTTTTATTTCTGTAGGTGTCTCGCAACTTCGTGGAGTTGAGTTGGGGCTTTGTAAATAAATAAATAAAATTAAATAAATGCAGGTGGGATCTCAGGGGACTTTTTCTGTAAACATAATGTTGGCTGTGCTAATGCCCTTTCTCCTTCACTGCTAATATCTTGGCTCTGCTTGGTGCCACTTGTTCAATTATAGCACCAAGCTCCTGTTTTACAAGGCTTCCTTTGAGCACATGTAATCAGAAACAGCTCCTCACTGCAGTCTCTTTGTTCACTGACTGGAAACTTAAATGCCTCGCTTTGCCTAATAAATAACCCAAGGGCTCAAACTTGGCCTTAGCCTTTATTTAGAACACGGAATTGGTGAAGCTCTGAAGCACATGCATAGCCAAGGCCATTGGAAGGTCAGGCATCTCTCAGGCATTTTAGGAAGGTTGTATACTGCCCCATTTCCTCCCACATTTATGGGACCTTTTTTTTTCCCTAGAGCCCTCTGTGCTTGCTCTTATCTTGGCACAGACAACTTTGGGTTAATCTACTGGTATACTGATGAACGGGTGACTCACTACCAGGTGACTCATGGCTGTTGCGTGTGGGCTAAAATGTGCAACATGCAAAGCTGAGTTAAGTCTCAGTGACCATCTGTGAAGTTTTGGTTACTTTTATCCACCTGCTTTTTCTGCATTAAACATTATTAGGTAGCAACTATCAAAGGGATATAAAAGAGTGAGCCATATCCATTATAAAGAGGCCACGACCTCAAACCAGCCCTATGCTGTTTCTCTTCTTGGGCTCAAATCCTGTTATTCACCGTGTGACACTGGACAAGTTTTCTTAAGCCTCCAACTTTCAATTTCCTTATCTATAAAGTAGGGACATTATTAGCCCCTCCATTAGTATTGTTGTAAAATCACTGGATTGTGCCTTTGTACACAAAGTCTATTCACAATCTCAGTGATCTGTGAATAGACTGAATATTTGCTTCCTCTCCAAAATCTGTTTGTTGAAATCTAACCCCAACGTGATAGCATGTCGGGGTTGGACCTTTGGGAAGTAGTTAGGTCATGAGGATGGAGCTCTCATGGATGGTGTTACTGTCCTTATGAAAGGGACCTCAGAGAACTCCCAATGCCCTTTCCACCACATGAAGGCACAGTGAAAAGTTGGCTGTCTATGAACCAAAACATGGGCACTCACTAGACACTGAATCTGCTGGCGCCTTGATCTTGGACTTTCCAGCCTCTAGAACTGTAAGAAATAAATGTTTGTTGTTGATAAGCCACCCAGCCTATGGCATTTTGTTATAGAAGCCCATACAGACTAAGACATGCGTTTTCTCCTCTTCATTCCCAATTTACCTAGTTAACTTCTTTCTGCTCTATTTTTAACTCTTGGTTTAGGAGATATTTCCTTGTGTGAAGACTTCCTTGATCTGTCCGACTGAAGCTCATCTCTTATCATGAATTCTCATCATAGTCTGCATCCTTCTCCCTGATACCTGTCACAGTTGCATTTTGACATTTGCTTGTATGATTATTTAGTATCTGTCTCTTCCAGGAGACTGTAAGCTCCATGAGGGCCAGGACTAGGTTGTCTTTTGTTCCCTTGTGTCCTTAGTGCTTTCCTCTGGGATACTCATAGTGTAGATCAATACAGAGTGAACAGTAATAAATGAATAAAGATGGTAAATGGATGGTGTTGGTCAGAATCTGCAGAGGAAACAGAGGAAGGTGCTAACTTGAGCATCTACCTACACCTACTATGTATTAGTCCAGTAACACATTGCTATAAAGAAATACCTGAGACTGGGTAATTTATAAGAAAAGTGATTCATTGGCTCACGATTCCACAGACTGTTCAGGAAACATGATGCTGGCATCTGCTCTTCTTCTGGAAAGGCCTCAGGGAGCTTTTACTCATAGTGGAAGCCAAAGATGGAGCAGGTATCTTCACATGACCAGAGATGAAGGAAGAGAGAATGGGGAGGTGCTACACACTTTTAAAACAGCCAGATCCCCAATAACTCACTATGATGAGAACAGCACTGATGATGCTAACCCATTCATGAGAACTCCACCCCCATGATCCACTCACCTCCCACCAGGCCCCACCTCCAACACTAGGGATTGCAATGCTACATATTTGCTGGGGACACAGATTCAAACCACATCATACTGCAAACCAGATATGGTGCTACATGCTTTACCTACGCCAACTGGTTTAAATTTCAGCACAAACCACCTTGAGGCAGGGGTTGTGTTGTGTTAATCTTGTATCCCCAGAGCCGTTTTGAACATACATGTTAGGTTCAATGTTTGTCGCTTTCATTAAAAATTTAAATAAATGAGCAAACAGATCTTCATTACACATAATGGAGCTGGAAAGTCACCTACAAAAGCTTTTAGACATTGCGAGGATGGAGGTCCGAGTCCTCTTTGTGTCTCTTTTCTTGGAGGTACCAGGCTAAAAATTGACAGCTTCTAACTAGAAATGCTGCCACCCCTACCTCTTGCTCAACCGCAGCTCATGCGAGTTGGTGTGCTCTTTATTTATTATACATGTCTGCATATTGAGATAATTGGGTTGTAGAATATTGCAGGCAGACTTATCTGAGAATGATTTCTGCTGAATAGAAATTACTTATTTTGATTCCTCGGGGGTTTGTTTTGTCAAAACTCATGTAGTATTTAGCAAAGTAATCATTGTTCAATTGCCGAGCACAGGAAGTGTAAAATTATCCTAATAAGAAGGAAAAGAATGAAGAGAGTCCTGCTGACCTCGTCAACTTGATTAGTGATGGTTTTTCATCACCTTCTCAAGGCCTAACCTCAAACGCTGCCCGTGAAGATCACCACGCATCTCTTTATCTCACTGGCCCTAATGAGATATGCAATTTGTCATAGGGCTGATCAGCCAGAATAGAAACAAACAAACAAACAAAAATAAAGAACAAAAAAGAGGATATTTCCGATATTCGTAAGAAAACTACTCAATAGCAAATCAATAGCCAAAGTAGAAGGATAGTTTTGAAAGCCAGGAGCCTGGGTTTTTCCATATATACATATATACTCTGTGACCTTGACTTAGTTGGTTAGCCTCCCTGAGCCCAAATTCTTCATCTGTCTGATGGAATTAGTAGTAATACCTACATTATGTTAGCTTCTTGTAGTCAAGAATCTGTTTTGTTCATCTGCCTCATTCAAGAGGGTCATCGACCATTTGGCCCTTCTTGCCCTGCAGGAAGCTTTGAAGTAAAACATATCCTTGTAGAAATTTGGGGGTACCCTATACAAAAAAAATGAAGCTTTCCTTTGGTATCTTCTTGAGTAAATAGCAACACAGCTAATAAAAGTGCTTCCTAGGAATTATCTCCTTGCACACATGTGAGGTCACTCGGAGGTGGGTTGAAGAGACATTCTCAAGGTCACACATTCAAGGTCACACAGGGAGAATGTGGGATTCAACCTCAGGTCCCAGTTCTTATGTTTCTTTCTGTTTCTCTAAGCTGCTGATAATACGGGGCTGTTATGATGACCCAGAAGAAGTTGTTTCTTTTTTATGTCTAATGAAAGGTGAGGCCCTATGTCTGAATACCCTGCCACATGGCAAGTGCAGGAGTGGCTGAGAGGACAAGTTCTGGAATTGCAAAGCCTGCACTGGAATCTTTGCTCTGATTCTTTTCAGGAGTGTGAATGTAGGAAAGAACTCAGTCTGTCTATGGAGGGCTAAAATAAGGATTTCGAATTCTGTGATGCTATGTCCATTGAGATGTCTGCTCAATGTTCCTTTTGCTTGCATCTAGGTAAGCTTCCAATGGTTAAAGCAGATGTTGGGTTAGGAGGTGTTTCCTTGTGTGAAGTCTTCCTTGATTTTTCTGACCGAAGCTCATCTCTTATCAGAAGTTCTCATCATACTCTGCATCCTTCTTCCTGACACCTGTCATGGTTGCATTTTGACATTTACTTGTATGGTTGTTTAGTGTCTGTTTCTCCCAGGAGTCTGTAAGCCCCTTCCTCTGGGATGAACTCGTAGTGTAGCTCAATATAGAGTGAACAGTGAAGATGAACTCATCAAAGGCAACGTATCTGCTGCTGGCCTGCTAGAAGGTCTCCATGTTATGAGGAAGCTCAGACACATGGTGAGACCACCTGTCATTGCTCTAGTTGACAGCTCCAGCTGATCTGGGCCTTCAAGTCTCCCTAGCCAAGTGTCAGGTGTGAGTGAAGATCCTCCAATTATTTCCAGGTATCAGCCATTGAAGTCATGTGAGCCAATCAAATCTTCCCAGAGGAATCCCTCAGTGTAGTGGAACAGACATATCATGCCTGCTGTTCCCTGTTTGAATTTCTAACCCACTGAATCTATGAGAATTGAAAAACGATTGTTTTACAGCATTTGTTTTAGGGTTGTTTGTAATGCAGCAATAGTAACTAGAACCCAGGCTAAGTTTCAAAATGCTCATCTGCATGATAGAGGTAATAATGATGTCATTCTTACAGGAGAGTTGAGAATTGGCAGTTCAAGAGCTTAACATCATATGGTACATACAGTAAGTCCTCATCAAATGTGGGTGATAAATGATGTTACTACATAATAGTATCGTTAGCATCATCTAATAATTTGCCTATTGAGTATGGGAGTTAGGAAACCTGGGACACCACCCAGGTGGGTGTGTTGTAGCAGACAGGGGCTGCAGCCAGCGGCAAAGAAGCAATACCAGCTGTCAGAAGCTTTTTCCCTGCCTCTATCTCCTGGGAAATAATGTGGCTTCCACAAATGTCCAGGGCAAGCAAAAGCAGAGTATTTGCTTTGACTCCAAAAGGTTTCAGAGGAGGCAGCTTCGATTCCTTTACAAACTGCACAGTTGTGATTTCTCACTACCATGGTACTGAGTGGCAAAACTGCATGCCTCTAAGTTTCCCCCTCCAACTGCCATGTTAACAAACTCCAGCCAGTTGGTATCTTTGTTCAATGCAGCAGAAAACTCAGCTGGGGACATGACTTGTGTCTTGTGCTCTCTTTCTCTCCCTCCTCTGACTTACACAGGCCCCTAGAGAGTCTCTTGACACTTCTCAGCCTCAGCAGTGGACTTCTGGGTCTTTTCCCATCCAGGCCAGCTGTCTGCTGAAGTGCGCAGCAGTGCAGTAAGATCTCATTATAGAGCCCAGAACCTTCCGAGCTAGTGTTTCTTGGCGTCCCTTTGAAGTAGGGTTTCCCTCCATCCCTGCAACTCACAGTCCCTCACTAAGTTACATTACCTGCTGTTGCCTTAGTACCTTAAGCTTTGATTACTGCCAGGCTGTGACTGTCCCAATATCTCCCCCCAGAGCTGAATGCAGGCTTGAGAATGAGACTCAGAGTGAAATCCTTTGAGCTGAGCCCTGGAAACCTCCTCATGTTACCAGCTTTTAATCCTGTGATGAAAATCCACTTTTGATGAAATCCACTTTTTCCCATGTACTTATGGTTGGAGAACTTGGGGTTATCATTCTCAACTTCCGTCCTGTGGTGACAGTGCCTAAGATGTGATAAACATTGCTCAGAAGAAAGTCAGCTGTTCTATTTATCTGTTACAAGGGGACCAAGGCACCTTTCTTTCAAGAGATAGGACCAAAGAGCTTACAGGTATTTTTTTTAAGTGAATACTTTCTAAACATTTACTATGTGTCAAACTGTTTTTTTAAAAATTTTTTAAGTTCTGGGGTACATGTGCAGAACCTGCAAGTTTGTTACATAGGTATACAAGTGCCATAGTGGTTTGCTGCATCCAACGCCCTGTCATCTACATTAGGTAAATTTCTCCTAATGCTGTCCCTCCCCTAACTCCCCACCCCCTGCTGTCCCTCCCTTAACCCCCCAGCCCCAACAGGCCCCGGTGTGTGTTGTTCCCCTGTGTCCATGTGTTCTCACTGTTCAACATCCACTTAGGAGTGAGAACATGCAGTGTCAAACAGTTTCCTAAATGTGTTCTATGCATTCTCTCACTGAATCTTTGCAACAGCCCATTCTTTTCACGCCCGTTTTATAGACGAGAAAGCTGAGGCTGGGAGAGAAAAAGTAACCTTGCCGAAGCTAGAAAATTATGGAGTTGGAAATTGCATGAAATTGACCCAGCTCCAGAGACTGGAATTGTTTTCGACTCGGCATACCGCCTCTTGATGTGAGATACTTAACACTTCCCTCACCCCACATCCTTCATGAGGGTGACTTCTGGTCTGACGATAGCTGTTAATCATCTCTTCAGTCCTTGAATTTAGTTCAGGACCATGCCAACATAAGATGCTGGACAAAGTGTTTGTCCAGTGAATGGGTGCAAGGGAGACCACTGCAGTGATGTAACTGAAACAAGGACTCCTAGTTGAAAACGAGTTACTTTTTAGGGTGCAGGGCCTTCGAGAGTCACCTTAGCTGTTGGGAAAATCTTAGTGGAACTGCAGTGAGAAAATACAAAGTGAGAGGCAAAGGGTTACTGAAGGTTTCCATCAGCTTATCTCATGGGAGTCCCGAATTCTACCTCTCAGTGAATCGGGAACTGAGAATCGGAGAGATGGCAAGACTCAGATTCCTCATCTCTAAAATGGGCATGAAAAGAATGAGTTGTTGCAAAGATTCAGCGAGAGAATGCATAAGACACATTTAGAGCACTGTTTGACACGTAGTAAATGTTTAGAAAATATTCACTTAAAAAATACCTTTACGTTCTTTGGTCCTATCTCTTGAAGGAAAGGTGCCTTGGCACGCTTGCAACAGATAAGTAGAAAAACTGACATTTTTTTTCTGATCATCTCCCATGTATATATACTTTCTCTGAATATCTGATTAATTTTTCCTCCCTCTGAAGGGGAGAAAACATATATATATATATATATGCCTTTTCTTTTCTTCTTTGCCCATTCCATGGACATAGGATGACCTCCAGAGTTTTCCCATCTTAGTTCAAGTCCCAGTTCCAAATTTCAGAGACAGAAAGCCTAATTTCCCAAATTGGTTGTGATGTTCATTACTAGACTGATGTCCAGTTGCCTGAGGGAATGAGGGGTAGGAAACTGTGTATAAACAAGGTGGCCAGAAACCCCGCTCCCAAGATTGAGGGGACAATTGGGTGGGGGGGTGGGGAACACACCCAAATGTGAATACCCAAGGCTACTGCATCAATTTCCAACTAGATCTGACCTAAGGGTATCTGAGCTGGGGGTAAGAAAGTAGTTGGCTTAAGTTAGCCCCTCTTTGCAATAGAAATGTGTCTTGAGAAATGTCGCGCCCGAGGAGGAGACCCTTCAAAACCAGAAACGGTCAGCCGAGAAAATGGGATATTTGGGGCCATAATTTAAAATTAGTTTCTCACTCTAGAGACACATGGTGATTTGTGAACAGTTGCCAAACATTGCTCTTAGGGAATCCTTTGGGAGAAAAAATTCTTTGATTAGGCGTGGCGGTTCATGCCTGTAATCCCAACACTTTGGGATGCTGAGGTAGGATGATCCCTTGAGTCTAGGAATTCAAGACCAGCCTGGGCACCACAGTGGGACCCTTGTCTCTACAAAAAAATAAAATAATAAATTAAAAAAATCACCCGAACACAGTGGTGTATGCCGGTAATTTTGGCTTTAAAAAAAAGTATTTGACGGCCAGGACTGTGTCCACTGCTGTAATCTGTCTACCTCCATGCTTGGAGTATGGCAGGTATGTATATTAGATAAACAGGAACTTATATATGAGGACCTGCTGCACTCCAGTCTCTAATACCAGGCACATTTATAATTTAAACTTTATCACAGGATGGGAGGAGTCCAAGTTTTTCTTCCCACTTTATAGATTATAAATGGCAAGCTCAGAGAATTTAAGAAATTCAACTAAGATCGGAATTAGTAAATTATGAGGTTTACATCTTGGTTTATCTGACTGTGTACCCTGGTCTCTGTTACTCCACAGAATCTCTCTGATCAAAATGAATGTCCTGCAGAGGAAGAAAAATACAAAGTGATTTATCTTCCATGAGAATTTCTGGAGGAGGTGTGAGACCTCCAGGTACCTGAACACAAACGTGAGGGAATGTTGATAGAGATCTGGTCTTAATTAAGCTGGGCTCTCATCAGGGATGCCTTGGTGCTTTGGCTCAGGGAGTGAAAAGCTATGCATACCTAAGAGCTCAGGTAAACAGAGTGGTTACCAAATGGTTCCTCCGTTGGCGGGAAATCTAAAAAGACAAGTTCAATTCTGATGAAGGCAACACACCCAGAGGGCAGAGTATGCTGCTCTGCAAATGATCAGTGCTACATCAGAGAAAGGAAGGATGATCAGAAAGGATACCAGAACACCAGGGACTGGATGGAAGACACTGTGTTCATATGCAGTGGCCCAAGATCCAGGGAAGACTGAACCTTAGATGTGATGAGAATTAAAAGCACCAGCCTATGTGTCTTTGAAAGCATCATCCAGGCACTCACTCTGCCATTCTTCTATGTTACTCCTTGTTCTTGAAGCTTTTTCCATTTCCTTATGTTGTGCTGAGATACACAAGAATGAATTTGCCCTGGGCCGGTTCCTTGAGGAAGACCTGATTCTTCAGTGGGCTTCAGAATGACTCTTTAGAAGCTGTTATCAAACCAAATCCTCATCCAGGGAAACATGTTTATACAATCGTTCTGGCTGGGTGAACAATTTTTGCTTAAGTTACAATGGGGGGGCAGGAAGGATTGGGAAAGTGGTATTTGCTTTGTTTCTTTTAACACTGATTGTTTTCTTAAGTGCTGTATCTGGTAAGCTAGGATTGCAATTGATCAAATAAACCAATAATAAGTATGTGGCTTCTGAGAGTCTGTCTCCATGTATGTAAAATTGTAAGTCATCCATAGCTCAAAGTGTTGTCACAAAGATAATACTAAGCAGTGGCTCATGGTGGTTCTCAAACTGACCAGGCTTCTTTCCATATGCATTTATGTAATACTTACAGAAAGTTGACTAGGTAATAGACACATTACAGTTGTTAACTCACTCAACACTCATATCCACCCTTGGAAGTAGGTATTGTCATTGCCATTATTAAATGAAGAAATGGAAGAACAAAGATGTTAAGTAATTTATGAGTCATGTGAGTAATTTAGCTAGTAAGTAGTAAAGCTGAGATTTTCTTTTTGCTTTTCTTTTCTTTTTGAAACACAGTTTTGCTCTGTCCCCCAAGCTGGAGAGTAGTGGCACGATCACAGCTCACTGCACTGTCTACCTCCAAGGCTCAAGCAATCCTGCTTCACCCCCCTGAGTAGCTGGGACTAGAGGTGCACATCACCATGCCTAGCTATTTTTGGATAAAATTGTTTTTGGTGGAGACAAGAGTCTTTCAATGTGGGCGCTGCCATCCTAGAGTTCATGCTCTAACCACTCTGCTATGCCAACTTGATGAGTTACTCTGCTCTAAGCCCACAGTCCCTTGAAGTGTGCCTTGTGTGTGCAGAGCAGGAAGGCTTCCAGAGGGGAACACTTGAAGGGAAATGGGATATTCTTGGGGTCTAGCTCCATGGATGCTCCGATTTCTAAGACGGGTTCTGGTGACACACAGATGACATTATGGCCAGAGGTCTGGAAATCTCTGCAGCACTTACTACTTGTATCCTAAGTATTGCCTCATTACAATGTGCTCAAATGACTTGGAGTGACACTATCTTCATCTCCACCTTTTGGCATTTTCTGGAAAGCCATTCTGTTCATGTGCCAGGGAATTAGCACCTTCAGGAGCAGCCCTCACACAGTGTCTGATGGGAGCGGGTGCATATAGACCAGCTCCCCAATACCAAAGCACGTGTTCACACCTTTCCCTAAAGTTTTCCTGCGGGATTAAGCTTTAGTTACCTGCTGTGGAAATTGGCTTTTTGTTTGTTTGTTTGTTTGTTTTTTGAGACGGAGTTTTGCTCTTGTTACCCAGGCTGGAGTGCAATGGCGCGATCTCGGCTCACCGCAACCTCTGCCTCCCGGGTTCAGGCAATTCTCCTGCCTCAGCCTCCTGAGTAGCTGGGATTACAGGCACGCGCCACCATGCCCAGCTAATTTTTTGTATTTTTAGTAGAGACGGGGTTTCACCATGTTGACCGGGATGATCTCAATCTCTTGACCTCATGATCCACCCGCCTCGGCCTCCCAAAGTGCTGGGATTACAGGCGTGAGCCACCGCGCCCTGCCGGAAATTGGCTTCTTAATGTACCTTTTACTGGCTGCCTTCGCTCCCTCTTATGATTTCCTCCCTTTCCTTCCACTGTTCTGTGAACTTTCAAAAAAACAACTTGTGTTCAGATTATCGTCTCAAGGGTCTGCTTCTGGGAGAACCCAAACAAAGACATGCTCCAATTCTGCCTTGACACTCAGTCTTTCCTTCCCAAAGATTCCGAAGTGACGAAAAGTACAGTATGTGCAAAAAGCAACAGCTAAATGGGAAACAAAGTACTGCTTTTAAATAGTTGGATAAGCACCCAATACTCCCCAGTGCATGGTGGTAAAACGCTGGATGGGGAATGTGGATTAGGGCTGGAGGAGGGCTCATTGAGGTCCCCTGGTTGCTGTTTCCTGTCTAGATGTGCTGACAACATAGGGGTGGAGAGCCAGAGAAAGTTCCGCTCAAGAAAGCAGACTATGAAGGAACTGTAAGCATATCTAGCAGTGAACGTGGCTCAGTGGATGTACAGGGCTCAGAACAATCAGATTAGTTACTCTCCTCTCTTAGGGGAGACAGCTAGAGGTCTGAGCTATGAACGCATCCCCTAACGGAGCTGAGGACCTGAGGTGGATGCTCAAACTTGCCTTGGTTTATTTTCTTTCTCTTGTTCCTCTTTAGTGTCTTGGTGGTCATTGATTTGCCTGTTTAACCTCTTTAAATATCAGATTCCTCCCCTGCACAATGAAGACAATATTACCTACTTTCTAGATTTGTGAGTATTCATGAAATATACACCAAGCATTTCTTGTGCTGCCTGGGACAGAGCAAGCATGCAACACATGTGATTTTTTTTTGTCATTTCTAAATTGTCACTGTCCTCATTGTTGTGAGATGCTGCGTTCCTTTTCTCTAGCAGCATTTCTTAGCTTCTTCGTATGTGCAACGGAATCAAACAGTAACTTTAGGATTTTGCAGTTTAGTCTCTGTCGCACATTGGTGAGGTGTCTGAAACATGCGGTACTTTTTCATGTTAATGCATTGCTCCCGTATGTTACAAATTGTGAAGAGGCTGCAAAAATGGAAACAAGGATGATGCTGCTGATGATGAAAATGACAATTGAGAAATGGCCAAACAATTTGCATTATTTTGCATGCTTGCTCTATGCAGCACCAGAAATGTTTCGTGCATGTCTTGTGAATACTCACAAGTCTACAAAGTAGGTAATAATTGTCTTGATTGTTCGGATAAGGAAACTGATATTTAAAGAAGCTAAATAAGTTGCCTGCTGTCACAGGTTTATCATACGAGGTTCCTGAAATGAGACTACTAGTAATATGTTCAGGCTTTTTCTCAGTAATGTTCCTGCCTATGGAATATTTAGGTACTGGAATAAAGGAAAAATGGGGAAGGAATTGGGAAAGATACCAGGGTGTGAGGGGCTGGGAATGAGCCATCTAGACTCTTGTGAAAATTTATCATTGCAGTGTGGCTTGGTATATTTCATCACACATTCCCTTGATGAGATAATTTGAAAATAAATGTTACTGTCCTGTTAGCCTTCCCGCCATGAACTCCGTAAATACCAGCGTCGTGGTCCATAAAATAGGTAATAGGGTCACTTAACAGAATAAATGAACAAAATAGTAATTAGTCTATTGATCAAAATATGTCTGTAACTTGAAACTCCCCAAAGGGAGCTCAGTGCATAACTGGTCCTTGGTAAAGGCCGTTGTATTTATCTTGGTCTTATGGATTGACTCTTGCAAAGGCATCCTGGCTCTATTGAATTTCTCTCTTTTCTGGCCCTGAAAGAGTCGGACCCTGGTCTTTTCTCCCTCTGTTTTATTTTTTAATTTAATTTTTTATTTTCTTGAGACAGAGTCTGGTTCTGTTGCCCAGGTTGGAGTGCAGCAGTGTAATCTCAGCTCACTGCAACCTCCACCTCTCCAGTTCAAGCGATTTTCCAGCCTCAGCCTCCCGAGTAACTGGGATTACAGGCGTGCTTCACCACACCCAGGTAATTTTCCTGTTTTTGGTAGAGATGGGGTTTCACTATGTGGGCCAGGCTGGGCTTAAACTCCTGGCCTCAAGTGATTCGCCCGTCTTGGCCTCCCCAAGTGCTGGGATTACAGGCACGAGGCACTGCACCTTGCCTCTCCCTTTTATTTTTATTTGAACTTCAAAGGAAGAAGATCTTGGTATTTTCATTTGAAAAAGTTTTCTGGAAAACACAATCAGGGAAATGAATCTCTAGTGGTGGCACTCCAGGACTGCCATAACAGCATGCATTTTTGCTGGTTTTAAGTGCAAAGAATAGCTCTTCATGCCTCTACTACACTGCCATAATCTGTCTTCCTGGGTTCTTTACTTGTTTGCAGGCTGAGACCTGGGATATTGGAATATGAAGGAGATTAGAAGCTGGTCCCAATTAAACAGGCAAACCAGCTGAGGAAGAGCTAGAGCAGGAGCTGAATTCTCTCATTTATCAATGTCTTCACCAAGGAGTCCTTGTCACCCCCTCTAGTCACCCACACAGCCCCCTGAGCCATTTCTGTCCCCACCACGATGGTTTGCTGAGCCCTGGATGCTGATTAAAAACCTGGAGAGTAATGGGGAGCAGCACATGCCTCTATTCCTCGGGTAAATCTAAGCAAGTTAATAACCTTCTTTAAAGCGAAAGCAAATCAAGTTCTATTTTAAACATTTTATTGACAAGCACAAAAAGGCTTCTATCTGTGGTCCAGGTAAATTTATCACTTGGTTTTGTTACTTGTTTCCGACTCATGCAACAGAGAAGAGCCTTTAAATTATCCAAAGCCTCCCGTTGTTACAAGACAGAAGGAAAAGGGAAAATGGAGACGGGGAAAATGGCATGAAAGGGACAGGACTTGTATTCCTTGTGCTCCTACTGTATGACCAGGATGTCTCTAGGTGCTTTCCTTGCATGGACATACCCGACGCTCAGGTAGTCCATCGTGTTTCTGTTGTGTTCTACCCATCTATGGTTGAGAACACTGACATACAGACATATGAAGTGTTCTTTTCCAAGGCTTTTGACAGTGGTAGAACCAAGATTAAAATCTTCACCTGGCATTTGTAATCACCTTGTCTGTATCAGTTTGGGTCTTAAGACACATTCAAGTTAGGGGCATCCAAGGATATTTAATTCAGGATCTCTTACCCAAGAGAGAATGAGGTGCAGGGAACTACAGGAGATGGTGTCATAGCTGAGGAGAAACAGTAGAGCCCTTATCACCCTGAAATGGGAGGGCAGGGGAAGAATGCAGTTACTGGAACCCTGAAGGAAGCTGAATAAAGCAGGCTGTTTTGAGAAATACAGTGTCTTTTGGTCAAGGGCCAGAGCCAGTCCAATGTGATTTTCCATGGGGAGAATCAAGGAGGGAGCCATACTCCTTCCCTGGCAGACCCAATCAGAATCCAGAGATCCTATGGATGTGGTCCATACTGTCAGTCTCCCAGGGTGGGAGACAAGGGCCCAGCACACTGTCCCACTTTTCTATACCTGAAGATCTTCCAGAATTTCTTTCCCAAGAAGGCAATAGATACCAAGCTGTACCAGTGAAAAACAAAAAAACAACCCTTTTTTTCTTGAGATGGAGTCTTGCTCTGTCACCTAGGCTGCAGTGCAGTGGCATGATCTCGGCTCACTGCAACCTCTGCCTCCCAGGTTCAAACGATTCTCCTGCCTGAGCCTACAGAGTAGCTGGGACTACACCATGCCCAGCTAATTTTTCTTGTTTTTTTGTATTCTTAGAAGAGATGGTCTCGATCTCCTGACCTCATAAACCGCCTGCCTTGGCCTCCCAAAGTGCTGGGATTATAGGCATAAGCTACCACACCTGGCCAAAACAACACTTTTCTATAGAAACCTGGTACATATAAAATATTTCTTCTTAGATATCATTGCATTGATCTTAAATCACATTTCTTAGATTTTCGCCATGACCTAGAAGGAGCAGATTTCAAAGAACATGTTATAGCCATAGAGGAGGGCACCCATCAGAAAGGAGAAAACACACAGGTGGCAGCTGAGTGGGTCATTAAAACTTATCTCCTTTGTTACTTAGTACATCCTGACAACATTCTGGGGCAGCTAGGGAGAGATTTGCAATAAACCATGTCTACTTTCCAAGTAGGTCTTTGGAGGTGAAAATAAGCATTCTTCCTCTTCAAAGGTGCTATGTTGGGTCAGCTTGTGTTGCTGTTTGTACAATTTGGGGAAACTCCTTGCCACCTGTGCTGAGGAACTGGGAAGAGACTCCCCATCCCCAGAATGTCTATGTTATTCTCTATCACATTTCCATCGTCCTGTTATACCAAGTATTTTAGGACCATGGCCTCTTTGATTCACGATGTTAGCCTACAATTCAACGTACCCATGAGAGTAACAGTATTTTGCTTCTAAAACCAGTATTTTGTCTCCACAATTTTTAGTTTCAGAGGTACATGTGTAGGTTTGCTCCACAGGTAAATTATGTGTCACGGGGGTTTAGTGTACCGATTGTTTCATCACCCAGGTAATAAGTATAGTGCCCAATGGGTAGTTTTTAGATTCTCACCCTTGTCCCTCTCTCCACACTCAAGGTGGCCTCAGTGTCTGCTGTTGCCTTCCTCGTGTCCATGTATACTCAATGTTTAGCTCCCACTTATGAGGGAGAACATGGAGCATTTTGTTTTTTCTTCCTGTTTTAGTATGCTTAAGATAATGGCCTCCAGCTCCATCCATGTTGCTGCAGAATACAGGCTCGCATTCTCTTTGATGGCTATGTAGTATTCCATTTTCTCCGTCCAGTCTACCATTATGGGGATTTAGGTGGATTCTATGTGTTTGCTGTTACGAACAGTGCTGCAGTGAACATATGCATGCATATGGCTTTATGGTAGAATGATTTATATTCCTTTGAGTATATACCTAGTAATAGGATTGCTGGGTGGAATGGTGATTCTGTTTTGGGTTGAGAAATTGCCAAACTGTTTTCCACAATGGCTGAACTAATTTACCCTTCCACTAGCAGTGTGTAAGCTTTCCCTTTCTCTGCAGCCTTACTTGCATCTGTTATTATTTTTTTTTTTTTACTTTTAAATAATAGAAATTCTGACTAGTGTGAGATGGTATCTCATTTCTCTAATGATTAATGATGTGGAGTGTTTTTTCATATGCTTGTTGGCCATGTGTATGTCTTCTTTTGAGAAGTGTCTGTTCATTTCTTTTGCCCACTTTTTACTTAGATTTTCTTTGGGCTTGTAGATCTGTTTAAGTTCCTTATGGATTCTGGTTATTATATCTTAGTTAGATGCAGAGTTTGCAAGTATTTTCTCCTATCATATATGGTGTCTGTTTACTCTATGAAACCAGCATTTTGAATATCTCCTGTGTACCAGGCCCTGTACTAGGTTTTCTAGATGCAAAAATGAATAAAACACAGTTTATGCACTTAAGAAGACAATGACCTAATGAAAGAGACAAGCTTGCATAACTTGCAGATGAACATGATTTAGGAAACCACAAATGTGAAATGACGAAAGTGCTCTGGATATATAGGTGAGGAAGGAAGTGCATTTGTCCTGGTTAGTCAGGAGGCTTATACAGCTCAGGTGATACGGAGTTTTGGGGAAGGAATTCCTGAAGAAGAGATGGAGATATGCTATTGTAGACAAGGGCAACGGCAGAGGTATGTCATTGGAGCTATGTGAAGGTGCAACATGTCAAAAAGTGTATCTGGAGCAAAGGATGTAGGGAGTGGAGTTAGAAATAGGAGCAATGCCTCCAAGGCTTACTAAGGTCGAATTTTTAATGGCATTGATGCTGTGCCAGTGCTTCTATTTTGGGGGCAGCAGGGGATTATGGAAAGTTAGCAGGGAAGGGATGGAGTTCGATCTCTGTTTTAGACAGATGGCTCACATTTTGCTTCTAGCCTGTGGTTGACACTCAGCCAGTCCAACTTTCTGAAGGATTCAAGTAAAAGAGTTCTCATTTACAAAAAACACCCGGTAGAGGGCAGGCTTATTTACTTGCAATCCCAGCCCCAAATCCCCTGAAAGGTGAAAGAATGCAGGAAGAAATGATGCTGGAATTGACAGAGACTCATTTGGAAGCAAGAGAGAAATCATAGTTCCAGGCAAGACAGAAAATGTTAAGCTGCACTTTTAAGTCCTAATCAAATGCATGCAAAAGCATTTTTCAAAAGCAGGAGTAATTGGTGGTCGAACAAATCCTGCTTTTAAGCCACAAATGTTTTCCCACACCCAGAAACTGATAACAGCTTTCCCTTGCTCCATTCTCTTCTGCAGTAGCTACTTAAAGTGGCAGCATCAAGCCTTCAATGGAACCCAGCTGAGGCATGAAACTTACTGTGAACTTGGGACAGAGCCCTGGTAAATTGTTGGTGGCTTTTGGGATTGGTGGTGTCACAACGTTGGCCAAGGAAGCTGCAATGCTGGCTTCTATGCACAAGTGTACACATGCATGTGCGCACACACACACACACACATGTCCTTTACAACCCTGGGCTCTCCTATGCTCTGCCCATGACCACATCTTCACATTTATCTCCTGTGTCAGCATCCCATTCTCACCACCTACCTGCAACACTCACCACGCCTCCTCATGTGCCCTCTAACATACTTGTAACACTTCCAAGGCTCTGTTTACAGACTCACACACATCCAATTTTATCACCAGCCCATCGCAAACACATATTCCCTATTCAGTCACCACATACCACAAACAATCATACTGAACACTCACTTTTCTTGAAGTTTTCTAATGCTACCCATTGTTTCTTCTATTTCCCCCACACCCTCCCTCCCATTCATTCACTCTCTTCTCACCTACAAGCCCTTCACACACTATTTCACACTCCAACTACCCACCTCACACCCAATCGTCCCTCATCTCGGAAGGAACAGCATGTAAAATAGCCTAAGTAAAAATTTCACAGTGGTAGGATTATCTTTGAGCTCTCCCCAATTTTTTTCTTCTCTCTTCTGAACAATGTTTTTAACTCAGAGGCGTTTCTGACAACCATTTGGGGTATTTCTATTCTTTCTGGGTAGCTGGATTATGTAGCTGGTGAAAAACACACTTCAGCCAGCTGGGGTGTGTTCCCCTTAAAGGCTGCCTCAACTTTGGTCAGTTACCCCTCTCCAAACCTCAGTTTGCTAATCTGTGAAATGGAAAGAGCAAGAGTATTGGTCTCTTAGGATTGCAGATCAGATGAGTAAGTTAATATTACATGAAGCTCTTAGCTCAGCTTCAGGTGCATGAGAAAAGCTAGGTAAAAGTCAGCCCCAATCGTAGTAGGTAATGTTTAAAGCAGGTTTAAACTGAGTCTTAGGTGGCAGCAACAAATTATGGCTCAGAGGAACTTGTGAAACTTATTCTTACAGAGCAAGAGGTTGAACAATCAAAGCAGAAATTGATGTCAGATTATTTGAACACGAAGTCCAGCCCTGTAGGGAGTTTGTGCCCAATGCACCTAGTGGCCTTGGATGAGGTTAGGTTTGGGGGTTTCGGGGAAAAGCACTGAGGAGAAGAGAGTCTCAATTCTTTAGGGAATCTACTCTCAATGCACCTGTCCTTCTAGGAGACAGAAAACTCTAGTCGTCCCACTGGTAGGCAAACTGGTATCTTTCATAATCATATCTACTTGCTTTTCTTCACTGGTGATGATACAGCTATCTCAATTTGTTGAGAGCCAATTATGTTCCAGGAATTGTGCTAAACTAATGCTCAATGAATCCTCATAGTCACCCTGTTAATGATTGATACTTTTTTTTTTGAGACAGAGTCTCACTCTGTCACCCAGACGGGAATGCAATGGCGTGATCTCAGCTCACTGAAACCTCTGCCTCCCAGGTTCAAGCAATTTTCCTGCCTCAGCCTCCCAAGTAGCTGGGATTACAGGTGCCCACCACCATGCCTGGCTAATTTTTATATTTTTAGCAGAGACAGGGTTTCACCATGTTGGGCAGACTGGTCTAGAACTTCTGACCTCAGGTGATCTGCCTGCCTTGACCTTCCAAAGTGTTGGGATTACAGGCATGAGCCACCACGGCAGGCCAATAGTTAATATTCTTATTGTGTAGACAAGGGTATTGAGGCTCACCTTGAGGGGAAAGAACATCTCCTAGGACAGACAGTAAGTACCAAAATGGGGTTATCCAAAGTCATCAATCCTGGTGGAGTTTGAGCTAAGGGACATATAGACAAGGAAGAGAGGGTCAGAAGGAGAGACAGAATGGCAATATTGGTTGCCGGGCTTGAGGGGTCATCTCCCCCTACCCCTATCCCCGGCTCTCATCACTGGGCTAATGTCCCATTTCACTCAGAGATGTGTTTCTGGGCAATTTAACCTGCTAAAAATCTCGTTACTACTCTGCCGTTCTGTGTCTTAAGAACGAACGGCTCCACATATCACCAGCTCTGTCAGATGCAGTTCTCTTACTGATTCCATTTTATTTTCAGAACACAAGAGGGAGACACTATAGGCAGCATCGCTCAAAGGTGTCAACTAGTCGACAAGAGGTCAGGCACTTAGAGAACCTGCAACGCGTGCCTTCGGATCCTGGCTTCTCAAGCACCTGCCACTGCTTTCCCGCGTTTGGGCTCAGCTTCCAGCCCCATTGCTGTCTTTCTTTAGGAACGCAGTTTGGTAGACAAGAACAGAACATCAGGAGCTGGGGAGACCAGGGTTTAAATCTCAGCCCTTCTAACAACCAGCTAGGACTTTGGACAAGTCTCTCTCAACTTTTTCAATCCTTACTTTTCAGCCTGTAAAATGGGTAATAATAACGCTTACCTGCAGGTCATTTTAAGTATGATCATTAAGAAATGATTACCGTATTGCAAATGCTCATTTTATCACAATTTCATTGACTTGGTAGTGGATATAGCAACATAAAGGTTGTGCCCTGAGAGGATGGCTGCAGCAGGGTCTCACTTTCAACTGGGAGGCCCAAAAGTCTGACACCCCCACTGTAGAAGACGAGCGCTCTGAGACCCCACTGGGAAGCTGGCCTGTCTGAACGAGAGAATGAGCCATCTACTTGGCAGATGAGAAGGCTGAAGCCCATGAGTCTATGGTGGCTTGCTTAAGACTTCCCCCAAAACTGGTACAAAAGCACAACTCTTGGGATTAGAAATTATGATTACCTTTATTTTGAGAAAGCAAGGGCCTAGAAAGACTGAGACCTTGTCCAAGATCAAATGGCTGGGAAGTGGTTAAGGAGGGAGGCAATCTAAAGTCATATATGTTTTTAATCTTACGGGAAACACGTGTGGCTTAGCTTCAGGGGATGGATGAACCTGATTTACTTGAGTAAGAAGTTTCACGGGTATCACAGATTTTTCTCTAACCCCCCTCTCATTAGTTTTTTTTTTTTTTTTTTTTTTTTTTTAATCAGTGGCTTTGCCTGGGATAATTCTAGGCAGAGACTAGGAGGTCCCTCTGTGCTGACCCGGACAACAAGTCCTTGTACTCTGTAGTCGTGTACAGCTTAAGGGACATTCTCAAGCCTCTGGTATGACCCTCTGACACCTCTAAAACTGAACTGAAAGGTTTTTCTTCTGTCTTGTTCTTCCTCCTTTATTTTAGCCCTTGAGTTCCTAATTTTTATTTCCTTTGCTTGTTGGGGAGCCAAAGATCTAATAGTCCCATGCCAAATATGCTCTACCCATGAGCCTCTTCCTCTTTGTCTCATTCTTGCTCTTTATGTGCACATAAGGCACTGGATCTTGGTCCTCAGTCCATGACATAGTGTCATAAACAGATCGTGCATGACTTTCACTTTGTTTTCTAAAAGTGTATTATTTTCCTCTTTATCTACCATCTTCACCTTCTTCTCTTTTCTACAACTCATTGGCATTCTCTGTATTGTGCTTTTTTGTGTGTATGTAAAAGGATCTCACTCTATTGTCCAGCCTGCAGAGCAGTGGTGCAAACAGAGCTCACTGTGGCCTTAACTTCCCAGACTCATTTGATCCTCCCACCTCAGCCTCCCAAGTAGCTGTGACCACAGGCACACACCACCATGCCTGGCTAATTTTGTTTTATTTTTTAGATGGCATCTCTCTTTGTCACCCAGGCTACAGTGCAGTGGCACAATCTTGGCTCACTAAGAACTCTGCCTCCCAGGTTTAAGTGATTCTCCTGCCTCAGCCTCAGATTAACCGGAGTTACAGGCACCCACCACCATACCCAGTTAACTTAAAAAAAAATTTTAGTAGATGATGGTTGGCCAGGCTGATCTTGAACTCCTGACCTCAGGTGATCCGCCTGCCTCGGCCTCCCAAAGTTCTGGGATTACAGTCATGAGCCACTGCACCCAACCTAATTTTTGTATTTTTTGGATAGATGGGGTTTTGCCACATTGCCCTAGCCAGTCTTGAACTCCTGAGCTCAAGGGATCCTCCTGCTGCTGCCTCTAAAAGTGCTAGGATTACAGGCGTGAGCCACCATTCCCAGCCTGTGCTGTCTCAATGTATAAATTTCCACTCTACTATACATAGGTTTATTTAGATATATGTGCATCCACTGGGCATTGCTTTGGGTGGGTGTTCACGAACTTTTGCATAAATAGTATTCTGTTTTGATTCTCTGTTTCTATTTTCACTCAGTGTTGTCATATGAGAGCCATCTTTGTTGCCATATGTAAATCTATTTCATACTTCTGAATGGTTCGTGGTGCTTTATAGTCTCCTACACTACATTTGCCTGTTCCCCTACTGACAAGCATCTAGGTTTTCTTGAACTCTTTGTGACCACAAACAAGGCTAGGATGATTTTCCTCATATGTGTTTCTTTGTGGGCCTTTGTGAGAATTTCTGTAGAATATGTATGTAAGAGTTGGTTTGCAGGATTATAGAAATTAAAGCCCATGGCTGGGTGTGGTGGCTCACACCTGTAATTCCAGCACTTTGGGAGGCCAAGGCAGGTGGTTCACTTTAGGTTAGGAGCTTGAGACCAGCCTGGCCAACATGGTAAAACTTTGTCTCTACTAAAAATACAAAAATTAGCCAGGCAGGGTGGCAGACACTTGTAATCTCAGCTACTTGGGAGCCTGAGTCATGCGAATCATAAACCAAGGGGCTGGAGGTTGCCGTGAGCTGAGATCACGTCATTGCACTCCAGTCTGGGTGACAGAACAAGACTCCATCTCGAAAGGCAAACAAACAAATAAACATCAAGAAAAAAGGAAACTAAAGCCCATCTAATTACTCTAATACAGTTTGTAGGAGTTTACATTATCATCAGTAATACACAGAGCTTACATTTTTTCCATATCCTCTCCAGAGAAAATTTTTGCACGTCTGCGGTTTAT
Source organism: Cebus imitator (assembly GCF_001604975.1). Classification (NCBI taxonomy): domain Eukaryota; kingdom Metazoa; phylum Chordata; class Mammalia; order Primates; family Cebidae; genus Cebus; species Cebus imitator. Next base: position 3,466,344 of record NW_016107319.1, read on the forward strand.
AAAGTGGCATCTCATTGTTGCTGTAATTTTTATTTCACTGAATGCTCAACATTGGAGTCGCTTGTCTTGTACAATCTAGTGAATTTGTTTTCTCCTTCCATGATGTTGCAAGTATCTTCTTCCAGTCTGGTACTTTTCAGTGATATTTGTCACTGAAAAGACGTCTTACATTTGTCAGAAAGTAGACAAATCCATTAACCCCCTCTGCCAAAGTTGGTGCTTTTGAGGTCCCATCTAGGAAATCACTCTATACCCTGAGGTCAAAAGCTATTTAAAATTTTCTTTTGTTTATCCTTGAAAGCTTTCTTTTAATGTATTTGAAGCTCGTTTTTATACATGGTTTGAGGGATTAAATCTTAATTAAAGAATTTATAACACATGTAATACCTGCTAAATATGCAATAACATTTTAAAAACCATTGCTTTTTCTGCAGATTTGTAATCCTACTTCAATTATATGTCAAATCCCCCCACTTTCTGCTCCACGCTATTTATTCTATCCCAATGTTCTATTTGCTTTTTGCTCCAAATACTACATGGTTTTTATTACTAAGGTTTTGTGAGATGTCATAATATCTGGTTGAATGAGTTACCCTCTCTGCCCTTTCCCCTCTTTTTTTTCCCTTCAAAATTGCCTTAGCTATTTTTTGAATTTTATTCTTACATTCACATTTTAAACCAGTCTGTTGAGTTTCTGGTAAAGTCCTCCTGTGACAAAGTTTACCCCACAGGATTGGTTGGGTGAATGGATGAAATAATAAATAAAAAGGACTTTGTAAACTGCTAAGAAGTCTAGGGAAAGTTAGTACAGTGTTGAGATAAGACCAGAACTTTGAGGGTTGGGCAGTCCTGAGTTGAAGCCTCTTGGAGCTTGAGGACATCTAATTCTTTTGAGACTCAGTGTCTTTATCTGTATGATTGAAGTTGATATTAATGAGCTCCCAGGTTTGTGTGAAGGAAGAGCAATTATATGGGATGTCATAGCTTGGTGTATCGTAGGGCTGGGAGGTGGGAGAAATGCTGGGAATGGGAGAAGAAGAATGAGAATGCTGAGCGAGGCTTCACACAAGGGATCGGGGCTGCTGTTGACATGGTACAGGCTGCCTGGTTAATGAGATCATTCATCAACATTATGTTCAGGGCCATGATGAATTTGCCCAGATCTCCTGCCTGAATCTTCTGGGGGAAAGGACATTAATGGTGACATCTGTAAGCACAGGGATGTGTCAGACTCCTGGAGTGGCAGTGGGGATAGCACTTGCCTCTCTCCTTCAAACTCTTTCTGTTTCAACATCTTAAACTCAGCAATGCCTGGTGGGCCCTCCTGAGTTATTACTTATCTGCTCTAGAATCAACCAGCTATGGGAAAAGTGGCTGCTATTAAATGCTCCAACAATACTGGGAGGCAAACAGGTAACGTGGAAAGGGCACCAGGCTTGGAGGCAAATGCTATTGAGTCTGACTCTGAGCTCTTCCACTTATCAGCTAGGTGACCTTGGGCAAGTCATTTTGGCTAGTAATTATACCTACCATGCAGCATGGTGGAGAGGGTCATGTGATGTAATGAATGCCAAAGGAAGAAGATAAATGGTATGTCAGACATGTAAGGCATTGAAGTCATTAAAAAAAAAAAATCATGTGCTGCTTATTAGGCCACAGTTTTTTTTGCAATTTTATCTCCAGCCCTGCCACTCACTGGTTGCTGCAACACCTACCTGGGATTTATTGTGACAATTGACTTGGACAATATGATTTAAACATGTCCACTAGTTGGCAGGTGTGTATATGTATGTATATGAGTGTGTACGTGTTTACTGGGGGTTACCGTAAGATGAGAGAATGTTAGACGTAAGAAAAGTTACAAACAAACCCAAGGGTTTAAGGGATAATCAAATTAATTTAAGCTTTTCATTCAAGTAAAAGTGCAGCTGATAATTTTGTCTCTAGAAAGACCTTATGACTAATTATAAGGGTGATTAGCAGTAACAACAACAACAACAGCTCAATATGTTTCAAACATATTGGTGATTTAAATTTACTCTTCCATTTATATTTATAATAATCAAATAAATCCTTATCTTTATAAGGATGAAGACACTGAAGCTTCCAACAATCAAATAACGTAACTGCTCAGTGGTGGGAGCTGGGATTCAAAGTCATATCTGCCTGCCCTCAATAACCAGGCTCTTAATTGCTTGGAAGGGCCTGTCACTTACCCTGGGAGATTCATTTGGGGTTCTCTTCTCTGTCAAGGGCAGGTTGACACTTGGGTTGAGACATTACGCTGGGGCATGTCATTCGCCATCACAATTGTGGAGGCGCCCGTTGCAGAGAAAGCTGTGAATGAGGCAGCCAGCTAGAAAATCAGAAAAGAAAAACGTGGCTGCTCTCGGCAGAAAATTCGTGTTTTTTTGAGCTTATCAGGGCCCTGATTCCTTTCCTAGTAACTTCCCATTCAATTTCCATTGGAAGATAGCTCTTTCTTATGCTGTTCAATCTCGTAAAGACCTTACCCTTGCCTCCCAAAGACTTTGGCCAAAGAATAAGACAGGCTTTTTGGTTCTTAAAAATTTATTTTACTATTATTAAAATATTTTTATTGTCACACAGAGAATACAACCACTAAAAAGCCTACTTGGGGCAAAAGAAAGATGTTAAAAATAACCCACAAATCTTAACAGGCAGAATCAAGCAGATAGTTAAACCTCTGCTGTTACTCTCCAGCTGAACAGTTTTAGGGAAGTTTCTGTGTCCTTCTGAGAAGGACTAGTATATTGCACAACTCTAGAGGGCACCACTCACCCTGAATTCCCGGGGGGTGCTTTCACATAGACTGTCCTGTTTAAGGCTACTACTGATGTATTCTAGAATAATGGCCTCATTTCCAAACATCATCGTCCTCATTTATACAACGAGGTTGATAAAATAATAATCTTCAAAAGAATTGTTTTCATAATTAGCTGAGATAATGAACACAAAGAGATTAACTGTACCCGGCATACAGTAAGTACTCAACAGCATTCATTCTCTTCCCACGTTACTTCTCAGAAATTGGAGAAATGGAGATAAATAAGACACTGCACAATCCAGTGCTTGGGAAATCAAAAATAAAGATAAATGATGATATCAAGGTTTGTGAAACAATATAGAACAGGAGATTACAAGGTGAATCTTGTCTAAACATTAGATAAGTGACACAGTGGATAAGCATTATGACTTCCTAAAAGGAAGGTTGTCTTAGGTGAGATTCCCAGCAGTAGATTTTGAGATAGGAATTCATGTGCAGATTAAGAAAATGCTCCCAGTGGAAATTGGCAAAGGAGTGGAGAAAGTAGGGCAGGGCAGGGGAAGAAGCAAAAGAGAATGTGAATTTCAGGGACGTGCAAGCTCCGGCCTAATCCTGCAGAGAAGATCTGGAATATAAATTATGAAATATAAATTATGTTGGAGTTTGCTTCAACTTGCAGCAAGGAGCTTTTGTATAAAACCCTCAGTCAATAATTGGCTAGGGTTGCCACAGGAGGGCTGCACTCCTAGGCATTTCTGGGTCTCTCTGCAATTCTCCAGATAGAATCTCAAGCATCAGCCATTAAAAAATAACACAAAAGCTGGCGAGGAGATAGAGGTTCCAAGACAGTATTTTTCAAAAATGGCCCCAGCAATATTTACCATCTCATAAGCTCATCAAGGACCTTGCTCTCTCCCATCAGGAGGTGTAGTCTGTTGACTTGAAGTCTTCGTGACTGTCTTGATGAGTAGAAATAGCAGAAGAGATGCTATTTAATGTATAAGGCCGAAACATGAAGGATGATCACTCTCCTCCTTGGAAGACTGTGCTTAGAACCCAACCGTAATGCTTTAAAGAACCTCAGGCCACATGAAGAGTCCCATGTAGGGAGAAACCAAGGATCCCAGCCCTCAGCCGTGGCTAAGCTCTCACCGATGGCTGGTACTAGTTTGCTGACCATGTGAGTGAGCCCTCTTGGAAGTGTATTTTCCAGTTGAGCTGCCTCACCTAAGGCTGCATGGAACCAAGATCAGCCTTTCTTGCTGAGTCCTGCCTGAGTTACAGAATCATGAGCAAAATAAATAAACAACTTAGTATTAAACAACTAAGCCTTTAGGGTGACTTCTTATTGCAGCGATAACTGGAACAGTGTACAAGGAAATGGTAAAAGGAATCTGAGAATCTGGGTAGAGCTCTAACAATGTAGTAGTTGCTATTGTGTATATGTTCGGATTCTCGTTGCCATGCTGGTGCATCCATCTCCCAGTTCCTGTGAATGTTAGCTTCTAACAGCTCACTGGAGTCCTCCTTGGAGAACTTCTCCAGGCTTACTGGGAGCCATTGAACTGATGGCTGGCTCCAAGCCACTGAAATGGGAAGGTATTTCTTTCCCTGGGAAGTCTACAGCCAATGACTTAGAGGATACTAAAAGGCCCATCCCTGTCTCAAGGTGGAATTAGTTTCATGGTGCAGTTTGTGCTCCAGATTTAATCTGCTTCCTTCATCCTTGCTTAGGATTTCACCTCCTTACTCTACCCCACTTTATTCATCTCTCTTCTCCTGAGAGTGCTGTATTAATAAATCACTTGCACAGTATAACTCCCTCCACCCACTCAGGATTTGCTTCTAGGAAACTTGACCTAAGACAGTGTTTTTTTTTATAAAAAGCATCACAATAGGACTCACATATATAAAAACTCGATTTCATAAAATGCTTGTCACTGACTGGGGAATAGTAAGTGCCCCCAAATGACGGAGATGATGAAGATGATGATGACAGTGATGATGTTGTCGTGATATGGTAAGATGTCTTAGCAGAAATTTTTCCACTGGGTAGTTAAAATACCCTATAGGAGGTAAGGTATAGAATAAGCATGTTTTCATAGCTGGTAAAGGAATGTGGTCTTTAGGTCTCAAGGCTGGGCTAGCAGCAATGGATTTAGAAACTTCTAGTTCAGCACCACCACATGTGGACAACACTCCACGCACCCCCATGATTTCTGGACAGCATACACACAATGAAAGTTCTGTGCAGTCCAGCACCGCAACTTGTGAAAGCAGATGCTGCAATTAAAGGGCATTCTTCCTAGTAAGTCTTGGTTGTAAGGTCTTATGCTATTTTTCACATATCAAGACCCCCTCCCTTGACACTATCAGGATATTAGAAAAATCCCAGGGCCTGCCAGGGGATTACTCTGTTTATTAAATTTAGCTTCACAAACAGAGATGCTCTGCACTTTGTATCACCCTTGAGAGCTTGAGCATTAAGGCATTCTATTGGCTTGAAACCCAGCAATTTCACAAGACAATAAAGCAATGTATGCTCTTTTCAATTTTTTTCCTGTGTACTTTATTTGCTAGGGGAAGTAAAACATAGTGCAATGATACACCATTATGTGATATGGAAGCTCTCTACTGAAATTAAATCTCACCATTACCAGGGTGAATATCCAAATCTGTAGTGTTAGCGTTTTTACTTCGTGCATGGCAGTGGCTGAGACTTGATGTGATACTTCACTCCATGGGTGTTTTGCTATCCCTTATTCTAGTCTGGGACTTTGCAAATGAGGTGAGTGTGTGCAGCCAAATATTCAAAGAAGTACAGAATGCAGAACTGGAGGAAACCTAAGAGATTATCCTCTTTGTATATTTTCTTTTTAAATGTCAGGAGAACAATGCTCTGAGAAGCAAAAATGTATTGCCTATAGTCAGAGAGCTGTTTAGTGAACGTTAATAACCCAGGTATTCTGACTCCAAGTCTCATGATCTTTCTGAGACCATAGAGTCTTCTGCCTCTCTGATCCATCACGGGTAAATAGCTGCAATATGGAGGTTGCTCCAATTTATTTATTATGTTTGGTTGCTATTGAAGTTGGGCAAACCATACCTTGTTCTGTGTAAGAGCAAATTGGCTGGCTGTCTATGTCTGAAGGGAGATGTATTAATCTATTTTCATGTTGCTGATAAAGACATATCCAAGACTGGACAATTTAAACAAAGAAAGAGATTTAATGGACTTACGGTTCTATGCAGCTGGGGAGGCCTCACAATCATAGTGGAAGGTGAAAGTCAAGTCTCACATGGGGGCAGACAAGAGAAGAGAGCTTGTGCGGGGCAACTCTCCTTTATAAAACCATCAGGTCTCATGAGACTTATTCACTGTCCTGAGAACAGCATGGGAAAGACCCAGCCCCATGATTCAATTACCTCCCCCTGGGTCCCTCTCATGACAAGTGGGAATTGTGGGAGCTACAATTCAAGATGAGATTTGGATGGGGACACACCCAAACCATATTAGGAGGTGAGATGTTTAAACACTGTAGAAAGATTTCCCCCAACTACGATAATAGGCTCTGCCTTCATTGCCATCACTATTCAATGCCAGACATGAAAGCTGTGGAGGATTTGCTAAAGTTGACATTCTAAGACATTGTCATAATAGCACTGTAAAACATGGTGACACATGAATTCCTTGTACTTGCAGAGCAAAACTTCCAAGAAAATCAAGGTTTTCAAGAGCCTGCCCCTTTAGAAGCTCAGGCATGTCATAATAGACTTTGTAGATCAATAGTTAGTACTCAAGGTAAACTTGTAAACTGATAGTAGTGTCCCTTAATTTATGTTAGGGATTCATGATAACATAGTGATTTAGCCTATAGACTTTGGAGTATGATACCTGGGGTTTGAATTCTGGCATGACACATACTTGCTCTTGGGCAAGTCCTTTAACCTTTCTAAGCCTCAGTTTATATGTGTTCATATATATACAGATATAGATATGATTTTAGTCATCATGTGGAATTTTGTAGATCAAGGAAGATCACTGATGTACAAAAGTCCAGTGCCTCATTTTTAACAGCACTTGAGAAATGTTGGCTCCTATCAGTAATAAGAGCTATCTGTTAGTGAACAGAAGTCACATTCAGGCAGGGTAGTAGGTAATTCATAACATTTTTTCATGTACTTTCACAGCAACCCTGAGTTGAGGGTTATCTCCTGTACATTACAGATGGAAACATAGTAGGACAGAAAAGTGAACCAGCCTGAAGCTTATCAAGCTTCTATGTGGTGCCAGGTTTTGAATCCAAGTCTCTCTAGTGCCAAAACCTGTGCTCATGTCACTACATTTCTGGAATTGAAGGGATCTCAGAGACCACCGAATATTATGTTATCACAGAGGAGTGGATTAACATGTATCACATCAAAAATAAGAATTGCATCATCAGATAATTTTGAGAAAGAGGACTCACTCTTTGTGAGGACTGAGGATCTGCCAGTAACATTGACATATTTTAGTCTCCATGAGGTTTCAGGATAAATCAACCTGAGTTTAACTATGTTAAACTCAAGATTTCCATAGAGGGTCTCATAGGACTGGCAATCTTTGGAACATGCTTTGTGATGCACTGATTGAGGCTAGAAAACTCACATTGTAGATGAGGAGAAAATGCCAGGAGGCACGAGATGAGTCGTGATCAAACTATAGGGCTCCGGATTAACAATCCATCCACTGGAGTACTCTGCCATCTTTCCCTGCCATGATGTCAGTCTTACAATCTACTGGCAAGAGGGTTTGTGCACCTTGTATTTTCCTATCAGGACTTCCTCTTCATTAAGAGGATTTCCCTTCCTCTTACACCCTGTTCTCTCCCGTTTTATGACAGCCCCATGTGTTGATGAATCCTTCATCAGGGTGACAGCATTCTGATGATACACTCCCATAAAACATTATCAAAGTGCCTGGTCCTGATGGCCCTGTAATGTATGAGACGGGCATTTGTCAAAACTCTGCGGTTCCAACAGAACCATCCATCACAATAGCATCCTCTTCACAGGGCACTACATGGAGACTCCTTCCTAGGGAAATGAGAAGCTGTGGAGAACTGAGCAGCCAGGTGAATGTAATACTACAGAGGCACCCAGGGAGGTAGGAAGAATGCATACATTAATCCTGAAGGAAAAAAGAGTGTTTGATGGGCTACTCTTGCTGAGCCTAGTGTTCACTCAAATACATCAAACTAGGCACTGTTCTAGGTGTTGGGGATTCAAATAATAACCCTGATAACAGTTAGTATGACTTTAGCTCTTCCTGTGCATCAAACACTTTGGTGCATTCTGCAGCGATGTTATTGCATTGGGTACTCCCTATAATCCCACTTATAGAATGACTCCATTTATAGGAGAGAAAACTGTGGCCCAGCGACATTAAACAGCTCGACGTGGAACATCAGCATTGAAACTTTAAATATTGACTTCAGTCTAGTCCCTTAACCACTAAGCTTGTATTGCCTCACAGAGGCCACAGGTCCTCACCTAAGTGCTCAGTGCTAGGTGTGCTATATATACATTTCCTAATGCTGACAGCAACCTGCAGAGCAGGTTTTATTAATGACGTTTTACAGATGCTAAAACTCAGAGAGGTCACATTGCTAGGAAATGGCAGAACCAGGGAGTAATGTCAGGTTAGTCGAATTCCAAATCCACTCAACTTATATCCCAAGGCAGAAGAGGTGGATGGGAAAGAGTAAGAGATTCAGACAAAAGCTTGGGCTCACACCCAATTCCACCACTTACCACCTGTGTGACAGGGAAAAGCATGATTGTCTGAGCCTTGCTTGGTAAAATGAGGATAAACACTGGGATCTACCTTCTGGATTTGTTGAGGACTGACTGAGCCAATGCATATATATTTTTTAAAAGATTAACACCAGCCCTGATGTTCAGAAGTGTTTAGGCAGTAATGATAATTTTATTAGAAGACAGAAGTATATCAGGGATTATTAGAAATAGATGATAAAATACAACTAACACGTAGATCTGAGATTCTAAATATTATTCTCCAACTAAAGGCATTAAGGCTCTTTGGAGAGATGCTTGAATCTAGGGCTATGAAAGGATAATAGAAGTTGAATCTGAAACATCTTGCAGTGTAAGTAAGCAACAAAGTGCCAGAAATGGAAAAACTAATAAAAAGATGAGGGCAGGTCAAAAGGACCTAAGAGCCAACCTGACAGAACTCACAATGGCTAGGTTGGAGCAGTTTGGGCAATGAAATAGCTCAATGATAATATTGAATTATAACCCAGAGGTAAAATAAATATACACAAGTCTACACTGATAGAAATAAATAAATGAAGTAATAAATGAATGTGGGAGAAGAGACCAATCTTCCTTAGAGAATAATTCAAGCAATTAAAGTAGAAAGAATGAAGAAAACAGAAAATCACCATTGGAATAGCAATAATGATTGCTTCACGCAAGATTCACAGATGAACACTAAAATTAGTGGATAGCTTTGTGGAGAAACAGGAGCGTTGCCCAGCCCTAAAGTATCTTCCCCTCCTCAAATTTATTAATTCTGGTGGTGATAAATAAATGCCCTACAAATTCTCTGATACTCATCCTTCCAGGAGATGGATTTTAATTTCCCTCCCTTTGAACATGGGCTGGATTTAGTGACTTGCTTCTTATGAATAGAGTATGGATAGGGATAAATAGTAACTTTAGAGCAGAGAACTTTGGCAGATACCACTTTAATCAAGTGTTAAATGTTAATATCACCAGTAATAAGTCAGGCTGATGTTATGTACTCCTTGATGCTATGTCATGAGAAGTGCATTTCACCTCTGTAACATTCTTTCCCTCAAATCTATAATGTCTACCCTATTAGAAGAAAATATCAGACAAACCCCATTCAAGAGACCTCCTACGAAATTCCTGATTGCTACTCTTCAAAAGTACCAAGGTCGTCTGAGATAAAAAAAAGAAAAAAAGAAAAAAACTGAGAAACTGTTGTAAGTTGAAGACAAAGGAGGTGTGATAACTAAGTACAATATGGTACAACATGGTATCCTGGCCTGGGTTCTGGAACAAAAAACTTTGGGAAAACTGATAAAAACGAAGCCTGTGGTTTAGCTAATAGTATTGTACCAAGGTTAGTAGCTTAGTTTTGTAAGCAAGATGTTAACATTACAGGGACCTGACCGAAGGGTATATGAGAAATCTTTGTGCAATCTTTATAACACTTCCATAAATCTAACATTATTTAAAAACAGTTTAAAATATAATTAAGACGCTTAAGTTTAAGGATTATGTCTTAAGTAGTTTGTATAAGGTGGCTCAATAGAAAGCTAATGAGGGCTAATCATATTGTTAAGATTTATGATGCATTAATGAATGTGAAATGAGTGGGCAGTGAAATTTGCCCTCAAAAATAAAATGCAGAGGTTAGAGACTTCCCTGTTTTCAGTTACTTGCAGTCTTGAAAGTAGGGTAAGCCAAGAACACAGTGGATGTATGACTCAGTGAACAGTATTGCCTTTTTAATAATATTATGAGGAGACATCCATATGCAAATGAATTGAATAATAATTAGGGAAGGTGCAAGATGTGGCTGGGTAGTCCCATGCTGGGGGAAACTCAAGAAGTTTGGGAGGTATCTGTGTTATAGCAAAGGATGGGGCCCCAAGTGAGTGGATTTGGCTTGGGTCTGAAAACATGCCACTCAGTTTCCGTGGCTCTTGGGCATCCTCTGGTTTTGTTTGAGGTCTGGACCCAGTTAATGACCATAAATCCAGTTTTTATAAACCCTCACTGCCTCACTTGTTCTGAATCTCTAGAACTTGACATTGAAAGGAATATTGGATTGTGAAACAGCAGAGCTCATTGTCCTGAGGCCCCGTGTGAGTTGGCCTGGGGCTACAGCAATGGGTGAGTCTGCTGCCATGTAAGTTCTTGATGTTCCTTGTGATTGCCCAGAAGGGTGAAGTTGGCTTTGTGGGCATAGAAGACAGAGGGTGCCTGGCACATAATACGCACTCAGTAGAAGCTGTGGTAATAACAAAGACATAGAATCAACCTAAATGCCCATCAATGACACACTGGATAAAGAAAATGTGGTACATATACACCATGGAATACTATGCAGCCATAAAAAGGAACATGATCATGTTCTTTGCAGGGTGGGGTGCAATGGCTCGATCTCGGCTCATTGCAACCTCCGCCTCCTGGGTCCAAGCGATTCTCCTGCCTCAGCCTCCCGAGTAGCTGGATTTATAGGCATGCGCCACCAGCTTGGGTAATTTTTGTATTTTTAGTAGAGACGGAGGTTTCACCACGTTGGCCAGGCTGGTCTTGAACTCCTGACCTCAGGTGATCCACCCACCTCAGCCTCCCAAAGTGCTGGGATTACAAGTGTCAGCCGCTGTGCATGGCTGACATTTAGTTTTCAAATTACGTTCATTTCTCTTAACTCAGTGAATCCTCACAATAATCTCGTTTTGCAGATGAGGAAACTGATGCAGAGAGATTGAGTTGCACCTATGTATGGGCCTAAAGAGGCCTTGAACTTGGGGTTTTTCAATGATACAGCCTCTCCCATTCTTCTACAGGGTTTTGGAGGTAGAAAATTCTGGGAAGGACAGAAGTCTTATTGAGATTTTGGGGTGGTAAGAGGATAGGAGTGAAAAATCAGATCTTAGATGTGTTCAGTGTTACCTGCTAGGTGACCTTGGTAAGGCATTTTAAGTCTTGTAACTATATTTCCTCCTTTGTGAAATGGTGACAATCAACATCACTGCATGGGCTTGCTGGAGAGATTAAATGATTTATCATGTGTTTGTGTGGTTTTAAATGCCCAGCCCATAGGAGGCGATCACTCAGTATTAATTTCTCCCCTTTCACTTTTTACTTCTGCCTCCTTGAATTCTAAAAGAGCAAATGCTGGACTAGTTTAATTAAGTAGATCAGTCCCATGTTGTCTTGGAAAGTTACTCCCAGGACTGAGGTCTTGTGCTCGTGGAGCATGCGCATGGCCTCTTGCTATCTAGAGTGAAGACCGGGTTGACATGCCATTGTTCATTTCACTTTTCGCAAAGTCCCCTGAATCTGCCTGCTTTTGCACTGGTCACAGCTGAGAGCCACATACTGCCTTCAGAGGGGCACCAGCCTCCAGGAAAGCCTCAAATGTCATGAGGCCACAGCTGATGAGACACCTCTTACCTGAGCAGGGTGGAATGATTTATATCTGATCTGTCAGAGGTCACCAAGCAGCTCAAAGCTAAACTGAAAGATTAAGAATTGATCCAGATGTAATAACACCCCAGATAAGACATCCAGGCTTCCAATTCATTCAGTGTCCATCAGGCACTATGCAGGCAGCCTCTGTTTGCTGGAAGGTGCTGCAGGGGGGTGCTCTGGAGCTGTCCCTGGGGGTGTACACAGCATCCAGACCTGAATTACACATCCTGGGCTCATTGTATGACAAGATGGTATATTTTGAGGTGGAGGAAGCTCTGAAGGGATTTGCGCTCACTTTATTCATTTATTCAAGTATATACTGAGAATCAGCATGTCTGATCTTGTACCAGACTCACAATCCAGTGTGGGATTCCTAACTTGAAGTCCATGGAATCTTGGAGGGAGGAAGGCCAGTGACTCCCCCACACCTGTGTCTTCCAAAATGAAAGAAAAATGGGGCATCATTCCCAGTTACTGGTCCTGGCACCTGGTTACCTTCATTCTGATCTCAGTTTGGTTTCAATTCCTTAATTTAGAAAATAAAATATTCACCTCATGACTTGAAGAGACATTTCTCCAAAAAACATGTAAACGGCCAAAAAAATATTTAAAAAGATATTCAATGTCATTGATCACTAAGAAAACACAAATCAAAACCACAATGAAATACTATTTCATACCCATTAAGATGGCAACAATAACAATAATAATAAACTCAAAGTAATGAGGGTTGATAGGAATGTGGGAAAATAGGAACCCTCGTATACTGCTGGTAGGAATGCAAAATGGTGCAGCCACTGTGGAAAACTGTTTGATGGTTTCTCAAATTCTTAAACAAGGCCAGACACAGTGGTTCATGGCTGTAATCCCAGCACTTTGGGAGGCTAAGGCAGGTGGATCACTTGAGGTTAGGAGTTTGAGGTGAGCCTGGCTAACATGGTGAAATCCTGTCTCTGCCAAAAATACAAAAACTAGCTAGGTGTGGTGTTGGGCACCTGTCATCCCAGCTACACCGGAGGCTGAGGCAGAAGAATCGCTTGAACCCAGGAGGCAGAGGCTGCAATAAGCCAAGATCATGCCACTGCACTCCAGCCTGGGTGACAGAGCAAGATTCCATCTCAAAACAAACAAACAAACAAACAAACAATAGAATTACCATAGGATTTAGCAATTCTTCTCCTAGGTATATATCCAAGAGAATTTAAAACATAGGTCCACATGGCAACATGTAAACAATGTGTATAGATGCATTACTCATAACAGACAAATAGCAGATTCAACTCCAATGTCCATCAACAGGTGAATAGATTAATAAATCTTGGTATGTTCATAGAATGAAATATTATATAGCTATAAAAGGGAGTGATGTACTGGTAAATGCTAAAGCTTGAATGAACCTTGAAAACGTTATGCTATGTCAAAGAAGCCAGCACAAATGGTCACACATTCTATTATTTCAGGTATGTAAAATAGGCAAACTAGGCTATAGGGTGTTCATCTGGGGTGGTGAAAACACCTTGAAACTAGAGAGAGGTGGTCGGTTGTTGCCCAGCATTGTAAAGGCACTAAATACTCATGAAATGTGCACTTTAAAATGGTTTAACTTCACATTATGTAAACTTGATCTCAATAACAATAGTAATACCCAATCTAAAATACTGTAAAAGTGAACCAATACACCTTGATACATAAACTTTTTTCTTATTATTTATAAAAAAGGATCATATGACAATATTTACTTTTTATGAAGTAGAGTTTCCAAATGTTGTATCAGCTTCTCAAAGACATCGCGGATCCCCCAAATATTCGAACTGAAATACTGTCCTAAAAGTATAGATTGGCGCAGCCATTCTGGAGGGCAGTTAATAGTTGGTCCATTAAAATAAAAATGTGTATGCCCCATTTTTCTTGACAATAGCATTTCTGGATACAAATCTTAAAGAAAATCGTGCCCAGGTCCCCAAAAGTCCATGCCCAGCAAAAGTCACTCTGTGATCGTGGAGGTGGGATTAGAGGCAGTATGGGTGTGGTCAAGGGTGGGGAACGGGTAAATGTGGGAGATCCACATTGTGGAACTCTGTAGAGTGCTAAAACCACCATCAGGTATTCTAAATAACACAGAGCACTCTTAAAAAACAGTGCTGGGTGCAAAAAGGAAAGGAACTGAGTGAAATCTACAGCCCTCTTCATGTATATAATTAAAAATTACGTAAACACACCAGTGATATGCAACGTATAGGACCATGAACAAACGAAAGCAAACACAGTTGAATGATTGCCAAAGGAGAGCGAGGGTCTGATGTTGTGGTTTGTAATGAAAGAAAGAAAAGAAGCAAAAGAGAGCCTTGCCCTAGAACAAGGATGGCACAATGCTATGAACTGAGGAAGGTAAGTAACGCTAACCTCTGCACCTGAAGTTCCACGACATAGGTGACAGCACAAAGCAAAAATCCATGGGCCTAGACAACCAATATAAGAGGCAATTCCAATCCGGTGATGAGTTAACATTCAACTCTGGCAGCTAATGATCTTCAACCTGGGTTCCCTATGAATGACGTAAGACTCTCCAGGAGGTTGAGTTAGATGCTGCCATCTTTAGAAGCTTCCCAGGTGATTCTAATGTGCAGTCACAGTCAGGAGCACTGGGTTACATGTCCTGGGCCAAGGTAAGCACCAGGAGCTTTAGGGAGGCAGAAGGAGGACTGTCATGGGAGAGAAAGAGGTGAGACTGAGAGAAAAAAAGGCCTTTGGACCATTTTCCAGAAGTTCATGGGGGAAATACTGAGCAGGTATTAGCTAGTCAGTGACATGACTAGGTTTGCCCTTTAGATCATTCTAATGTATTGTTTGGGATGGATGGGAGGTGGCTAAGGGAGAAAGAGGATATTTCACTGAGGAAGTTGTTCAAATACTCCAGGTTAGATGCCAAGAGTCTGACAGAGAGGGAGAGTGGGTAGTAAATACAAGTTCAGGGCAAGGAACTACTATTCTCTATTACAGATGGGCCAAGAAGGGCAGATGGGACTAAAGCGATCATCCTCAGGCTTCTTCATAGTTGTGTTAGTTTGTTTTCACATTGCTATAAAGATACTACCTGAGCCTGGTTAATTTATAATTGACTCACAGTCCCACATGACTGGGAAGGCCTCAGAAAACTTACGATCAAGGTGGAAGGTGAAAAGAAGCCAGTACCTTCTTCACAAGGTGGCAGAACAAAGAGCAAGAGAGAGACAGAAGGGGAAACTGCCACTTTTAAACCATCAAGTCTCCTGAGAATTCTCTCACTACTATGAGAACAGCATAAGAGAAACCAATCCCGTGATCCAACAGCCTCCCGCCAGGTCCTGCCCTCGACATGTGGGTATTACGATTTGAGATGACATTTGGGTGGGAGCACAGAGACAAAGCCTATCAGTAGCCTAAAGCAGACTCAATGAAAGCCTTCTGCTCTTAAGTGTGGACCACTAGTTCCAGTCTAAGAGACCCTCTGACCAGATGCACTGTTTATATCTAGGAAGTGACGGGAATGTTCTGGGATCACTGTATTGAGGTACAATAGACCCCTGATAGATTTTGAATAGGCCATGACTCAGCTGGGGTTGCTGTAGCATGCAGATTAAGGGAGTGAAATGCGTAGAGGAATGTACCTTTCTGGTCACAGACAGCTTTTGTATAAAATCCCCCCACGCCGTACCTGCCCAAATCTGGACCAGTATTTGTCTCTAATGACATGCAACTCTATTAATAAGGTTTGAAGAAATAAGCTGGAAAGTGAATACTACCGAGTCACGGGTGGAGGGAGGAAGGTTTTGTGGAATCTGTTTAGAGCGAGGGGATAGTAACAGCTAACATTTTTGAGTTGTTTATAAAGTGTTAGGTACTGTGCCTTGCATGTATTACCCTTTACCACCCTTCTAACGACCCAGTGACATAAAGCAGTAGGTCTTGTCAAACCCAGAGCCACAGTGACTCTCCAGACAAGGCTCTGAAGCATTCACTGTTGGCTCAAAGTTGATGACAGAGCCAGCACTAGAAGTTGGCTCTGTGAGCCATAGATCGACATTATCAGGTATCTTCAGCTGCTTTCATGTGTGAGTGCTTGCAATGCTTGTGTCTTTATTCTAATCCAGGAAGAAAGAGGAGCCTCATCTTTGGGTTCAGCAGAGTCTGCAATGCTTGCCCTGAGCACTTTGAGGAGCTGCTAAGCCAAATCACCAGGCTGGCAAACCTGGGAATGTGCTATTTGGTCTTCTCTGAAATGGAAAGAGAAGAGGCTTCTTGGGGGACCATTTAAGTGCTTCCAGAAAAAAACAAGAACAGCTCCCAGAAGAGCACAGGGGCTCTAGCTGTCACAACGGGGCTGCCCGAAAGACCCCGCATTGCTATGGAAACGGCGCATTTCTTTCTTTATGGAACAGCCACATACAACTCCCAGAATGTGTCATTAAGTAAGTTACTACTGTCCTGAGGCTGCCAAAGATGTACACCCTCATTAGGGGAGCAGTGTGACAGTTTGGGGTTTATAATGAACGGTTTTGCAGGCTCAGAGGCTGAGTTAAGTTTACCCTGTTGGAATCAGTCTCTTGGTTTTTGGGGACTAAAAAGGGGCCCCCTTCCTCAAAACGCCCACAGGACAAAGACCCATCAGTTTCTGCTCTGATGCAAGATGGCCAGGTGATGTCATTAGGGCGCCTGCATAGCTCATTTACATGCAACTGGTGAACAAACCCTGGCATTTCCATAAAGACACTCCTGCTGAAATGAAGCGTTTTATCGCCTGCATTTCACCTGGAGCCCTTAATTGGGTAGCTCTGCTTCCCTCAAAGTTTTGTTTACCTAGTAATATGCAGATGTTAGTTGGTTAGCTTAGAAAGAGAGAGGCATTCCAAGAGAGGAATGGAGGGACCACACAGGTGTGTCTTCCCCTTGACCTGGAATAATGCAGCCTATAATTTTACACTTCACCTTGTATCCTCAAGTCTTACCCACTGTCTTGTAAAACCTATTGTGTTTCCAGTTGATTGACAGTGTCTCTGATAGGCTTTTCAGAAAAATGAGCTTGTTTTGGGAAACAGACAATTAGATTGTGCAGTGAGGGAGGTGAAGGGGAAGGAGGTGAGACACTAACAGGCAGAGAACACCTGGACTATTATCAGTAAGGCCTAGCTAACCGTGACGGATTTGTCATTGAGATAACCATCATTGCTCAACGTTGATGTAAACAAGAACAGGAACACGGCAAAGAAAGTCTCAGACCATGAAGAAATAGCTGCTTTAACAAAAAATACATAGACATACAGATGACAATATAGTCTCCCTTCGGATAGTTCTCACCGAGAAGGGGGCAGGACAGCAGCGTCGTTACAGGCTTCACCTCTGGAGTTGAAATGCCTGGTTCAGTTCTCTGCCCTACTCCATCAGAATATGATCGGTTTATTTAATTTGATTTTTGAGACGATCTTGCTCTCTTGCTCAGGCTGAAGTGCAGTGGCACAATCTCAGCTCACTGTAACCTCTACCTCCTGGGTTCAAGTGCTTCTTGTGCCTCAGCTACCCGAGTAGCTGGGATTATAGGCGTGCACCACCATACTTGGCTAATTTTTGTATTTTTAGTAAGGACGGGGTTTGACCATGTTGCCCAGGCTGGTGACAAATTCCTGGCCTCCAGTGATTCTCCCACTTCGGCCTCTCAAAGTGCTAGGATTACATGTGTGAGCCATCACACCTGGCCCTGTCAGCATTTTTGAGTGCCTTCTGGATGCTAGGCACCAGACTTGCTAGTTTTGTGGCCTTGAAGAAGCTATTTAACCTCCCTGAGCCCCAGGTTTCTAATTTATAAAGTGGGAATGGCAAGTGTACCTTCCCCACTGGGTGATGGAAATGGGTAAACGAACCAACGTATGCAAAGGGCTTATTGCAATGTAAACAATACATGTTTGATATGGTATGTAGTATTGCTGTCCTCAGGTTTGGGAAACAAGTGCTGCAGTGGCATGGTTATTCTTGTAACAGAGAAAGTGGCTCAGCAGTGAAGACAGAACACACTTCTTTTATGATCCCTGATATGGCTGGACCAATCAGAATGTCCAAGGGATTCCTACTAAAAACACAGCAATCCCAAGATGAAATAAAAAGATAACTACAGTAATAAAACTAGTAAAAATAACTTCAACTATTACAGCTTTTGAGATGTGTTTTAACCTCTGGTTCCAGAAGGATCTTTTTACATCTTAGCTTCTAGGTTGCCCCTTAATGCGGCTGAAATTATGATGGTGTGGTGCTGATGATGACAGGAACAGAGACAGCAGTCATGACAACTGCCATTTATCAAATGCTTACGACATACTGTGTTAATTTTGCAGTCTAATGCAGTTTTCATAACACTAACATAGGCACTCTATATGTTTTCATTTCATATGTGAGAAAACAGAAACATAGTACCTTGTCCAAGGTCATACAGTTATCGAATATGACCCAGAGCTCAAGTCCTGGTTATCTGGACATCTGGAACTTTTGCGAGACTAGGGGGAGCATGCAAAATCATCTCCACCACCCTCATTATCATTTGCCTTTTGAGAATGGTTTAATGTCTGAAGTCGTGCATCTTTTGTGGATCTTGGCGTACAGAATCACTTCTGATGAGGCCACACCTATGTACAAAGTACTGCCATGGAACAGAGTAAGCCACGGCTGTCATTCATGCAGTATGAAGAGGCAGTTTTTTTTCTAGCACCCAGTGGAGGTTTGCATTGAGGAGAGACTCACAGGCTATCTAAAGTAAGGTTTTCTGTCTGGCTTTCCATTGTTGGGGATTCATGGCAATTCTGTGGCATTGATTACCCCAATATTAGAAGCTCATTGAATACTGGGAAAACTTGGAGGTCTGAAAATAGTCAATGAAATTACCAGTACCACTGAGCCAGCTGGGGAATCCAAGTCATGTCTCTGGAGTTTCTGTCTCTTGTATCACACTGCCTGTCATGTGAAGAGTCCCTTCATGGGAAACTGAAATGCAGTTTTTGCTCAGATGAGGTTACTGGTAAATTCAAAGAGCTAACCATGAACTAACCCTAGATTCTGCCACCACCTCATTGTACCATTGGACATCTCACTTCACAACACTAACCTCAGTTTAATTATCTGTAAAGTGGGGCAGAATATGTTTACTGTCTCCATATATGTTTTAAGAATGAGAAAATGATGGTGAAAGTGTTTTAGGAAGCCGTATTAAAGTATTTGCGAAGGTTTCACATGATTTTAATACAGGAGGGGCCCCTGTGCTGGCTGTATTTTACCCCTGTTACCCTCCAATGCCACTCTACATCCATCTCTGGGGCTTGAGAAGGGCTGACCTCTGAAGATGGTGTTACTGGCTCTCTAGCTCTCCAGCTTCTAATTGGCTTTAGGCAATGGGAGGCAATGGCAGGAGAGCTGAGGGTTGGAGGAGAGTGAGCTTGGAGTATTTATTCCCAAGGTACTCTCCATACCAGAGTAACAGGCATTAACCCTGTGTCTCCAAAGAAGGCCCTATCTCCTAAGAGGCAAGACTTTCCATGCTCTTTCCCCCTTTTCTGCCTGCCTTTCCATCTATGCCAAAACAAAAATGGTGCTGGCTGACTCCCTGGCTATAGCCAGCTCTGAGTAAGTGGCCTTTGCTTGCTCTCATTTGGAGGATCTTCTCTTATTTCCACATTGGGATTCACCATTTTAAAACGAAACTGACCACATAATGGACTATTGAACATGCCAGTAGATAAACACTCTGGAACATTCAGAAGATTGGTCAACATACTGGATGGAGCATCCACTGACGGTCAATAGCTGCCATGCTGTGGCTATCAGCAGATTTAAGTCATTCCACTGGTTTGTTGTTTCTTAAACAGAAGTACACTGCTACCAGGCAGCAGTCAAGAATCTACTGCACAGACCAAGGAGAAAATAGAAGGTGAAAGAGATGGACATTAAGATAATTCATTTGGCTGGGTGCGGTGGCTCATGCCTGTAATCCCAGCACTATGGGAAGCCAAGGTGGAGAAAGATCATGAGGCCAGGAGTTCGAGACCAGACTGACCAACATGATGCAACCCTGTCTCTACTAAAAATACAAAAATTAGCCAGGTGTGGTGGCACGTGCCTGTAATACCAGCTACTCAAGAGGCTGAGGCAGGACAATTGCTTGAACCCGGGAGGCGGAGGTTGCAAAGAGCCAAGACTGGGCCACTGCACTCCAGCCTGGCAACAGAGTGAGATTGTCTCACCAAAAAAAAAAAAAAAGTATCTCATTTATTGAGAATTCACTACATGAAGCTCTTTTCCCCTGTGATCTTGTTGAATTCATACAAAGTGGTTTACAACAGTCTCTATTGTTTTCCATTTAGATTAGGAAACTCAGGCTTAGAGTTGCTGTGATTTGTTCAAGGTCATGCAGCTACCAGAGTGGCTGGGCCAAAATTCAAAACTGACTACCATGTCTGTGTTATCCGGCCTTCCCTTCCATTTTGAGTAATTAGCAATATTCATGAACATCAGACGCTTTTGGTCAAAATTAAAAGTCTCCCCCATGAATCAACTGAACTGCACCAATTACCAGCATAGCTAAGACTTTTGTTTTAATACTCTATAGAATAGATTAGACAACATATTACACATTTTGGTATATTTACATTTTCCTTAAGATCCTGCTGAGTTTCATAGAAAACGTTTAATCAAAAAACCCAGTGGCTCTCAACTGGGGGCAATTTTGTTCTTCCCTATTGCTCTTCCTTCCATCAAGAACATTTGACAATGTCTAGAGACAACTGGAGGTGGTGGTCCTACTGGCATCTAGAGCTTAGAGGGACGCTGCTAACAACCTACAGTGCACAGGACACCCTCTTCCACCACAGAGAGCTGTCCAGCCCAAAATGTCAATAGTGCCACGGTGGAAAAACCCGGCTTAAACACATGTAAGGCAATTTTAATCTTGAACATAGCATCTTAGTCTCAGCATAGGATTTTCTTTTCATGAGATGAAATCATTTCTCTCACCATTAAGTTGTAAAATGACATGATGACCCAGCTTTAGAGTTTAAAAAAAGCTCATTTTGCCTTTAGCAGCTGGACGTCCTTGGGCAAATTGCTTCATCTCTCTGAACTACACTTTTTCTTATGTGTAAGGTGAGGCATTTCCATATTTCTATTATTGAGATTGTATGTGGATGAAGTAAAAGAAAGCACATAAATACTTCATAAAATATGTTATATGTAATAGGTGATTAATTTTTGCACCTTCTTTTTCCCCTTAGAGACAGATACTATAACATCCTCCTGTAATGAAAAGAATACATTGCTGTGGTGGGCACTCAGTGAAGTATCTGAATTTAAAACATTGTAAACTTCAGTTCTAACTTAGTAATAGAAAATGGGGTTAAAAACTCACAGGCTGATATAATAACACAACCCAAATCAAGCTGGATTCCAACTTGTCTCATTACATTGTGCCAAATTGTATAGTAGACTTCAGGGAGACAAGAGGAAGAAATAAGTCATGATTACGGTCATCAGACAACTGGGTAGGGAAGGACAGTGAAGGCTGAAAGAGGACGCAAGAGGACAAAGTTAAATTGATTCTTGGAATAAGCTACAGTCCAACAAGGAGAAAAAACTCCATCCATTCAGAAACCAAATACAATTATTTCACTGTGAAAGCGAGTCTATAATTTATGAATCTGTTTGTTTTTCCCGGTTAAACAACAAAAAATAGACAAGGCTGAATGTGCTTTAAATCCCAGTTGGACTGAGAATATGATCAAAAGTGGAGAAATCAAATAACCTTAATGGTAAGGTGTTTATAGTCTGGGCAAGGGGCTCAAACTTTGTCTTGTTAAACCCCACCAATACCAAGCCCATTTCTAACATTTTCATAAACATTCTAAGAAACATTTTTGCATATATATGCATAAAAGTATGTGTTTAAAGCCTTGTGTATTTTGAATGAGAGTGAATCCTTATTCTATCACATGGCAATTTCATACTTTACTTCCAACTCTTTCCTTACTGAGAGGTACCTGGATTATTTCCAATCTGGGGCTATTATCATAAAGTAATGAATGTTCCTGTCCATATATCATCATTATTCTCTACTGGGAAGCTGCCAGAATGGTCCCCAATAATCTTTATCTCCTAATGATAGTCATGGCCTTGTGTAATCCCCTCCCCTTGAGTAATTGCTTCTAACCAATAAAATGTGGCAATGTTGTGGGGATGTCAATTGCTTGTTTAGGTTATAAAAGATTCTCAATTCCATCTTGCTAGCAGAGTTTTTCTATTGTCTTCTCAGTTTATGTGCTATGTTGAAGCAAGATGCCAGCAGAAATGGTCCATTTGATAAGGAACTGAGGCCCTCTTCCCCAGTCAAGCCTTCAGAGGAAACCACCAGCTCTGAGCCCGTACTTTGCAGTCTCATGGGACTGTGGAACAAAAGATCCAGCTCAACTGCACCTAGGATCCTGACCCACAGAAACTGATACAGTAAGTATCTGTGGTTTAAAGCACCTACATTTTGGTATAATTTATTCCACAGCAACACAGAACTAATACAATAACCAACAACTAAATAGAGAACCTGACATGTAAACAAGTCAACTTCCTACAAGGTAGGATGTTACAAGAGCCAGTAGAGTTTTAGAAACATAGCGATAGGGTTACTTAGGATGAAAGAGCACCGTTAGGTGAGAAGATGCTCCTTTATTTATTCAGAAATTATTTCTTAAACTTTATCTATGTGCCAGGCACTGTGCTAGGCTCAGGGGCTAAAATGGCAAAGGTGACAAAGTGCTTTTTCTCTTGCGGTTTGCTCTCTATGGACAGAGATAAAAATAAAGAGCAACTGGCTGGATGTGGTGGCTCATGCCTATAATCCCAGCACTTTGGGAGGCTGAGGCAGGTAGATTATCTTAAGTCAGGCATTCGAGACCAGCGACCAACAAAGTGAAACCTAGTCTCTGCTAAAAATACAAAAATCAGCTGGGTGTGGTGATGCATGCCTGTAATTCCAGCTACTCAGGTGACTGAGGCAGGAGAATCACTTTAACGTGGGAGACGGAGATTGCAGTGAGCTGAGATTGTGCCACTGCACTCTGGCCTGGGTGATAGAATCAGACTGTCTCAAAAATAATCATCTCAAAATAAAATAAATTTTAAAAATCAAGAGTAACTAAACAAATGAACAAGAGAATTTCTAGTAGACACAGGTAGCAGGAGGGTAAGTGATTAACAGAAAAATAAAGCTGAGTAGGTTTTTTATTTCTGGCGGTCAAGGTAAATATCTCACTGATGAGGCAATCATCTTAGGTCTACATCCAAAATAGGTGAGGTTTCCACAAACCTAGAGGGGAACAGGGCCCTGCCCTCCCCACCTACTGTTGGCTGCTGCAGTCACCATCTCCCTCGCCCACAGGCAAACAGTGACAACAGGAGGTGGTCTCAGCCCTACAAAGGCAGTTAGGTTCAGGCTTCTGCAGCACCTAACCAACGGATGATGGATGCCGTGGTGGAGAGGGGGACCTGCTTTGATGTACGCAGCCTGGTTTGATTAATGAGCAGCTCTGCCAGGAGGCTATGCTGGGAGTAAATTACTCTTTTCAGAAATGGCTAGATCGGCACTATTGTACTAATTATTTCACAAGCTTGAGGTCAGTTCCAAATTCCCTGACACACACAAGGGAACAAACACCCGGGCTAACTGAAGCCGACAGAGCTCTAATTAAAGCAGAAATTGTTTGTGACTTCCCTCTCCCTCTCCTCTCCACCCCACCGGCCCTCCCTTCCCAGAGGAGGAAGCTGTCAGGTATGTTTCCTCCCTGCTCCTAGCCTGGCCTAGCACAAACCCCCAGAGTTCCAGGCACCCCAGTGCAAACACATATGCTGAGCCCTAGCAAAAAGGGGAGCTATCCATGGTGGGTCCAGTGTCCAGGTTTCTTTTATTTTTATTTTTTAAATCCCAATCATGGCTGGGCACTGTGGGAGAAATTGCTTAGGCCCAGGAGTTCGAGATTAGCCTAGGCAACATGAAGAAACCCCATCTCTACAAAAAATTTAAAAATAATGCAAAGGTTAGCTCGGCCTGGTGGTACACACCTGTAGTCCCAGCTACTTAGGAGGCTAAAGCAGGAGAACTGATTGAACCCAGGAGGTTGAAGCTGCAGTGGGCTGTGATCATGTCACTGTTCTCCAGCTTGGGCAACAGTGTAAGACTGCCTCAAAGACAGAAAAAAAAAATCCTAATCACATGCACAGGTGGTATAGTCATTCATTCACTTGTTCATTCGTTCTTCTGTTTGCTTATTCCCATGCAATTTTATTAAATGTATTTTATGAACAGAGCATTGTGCTGAGAGCCAGCAGAATTCCAGCCTTCAGAGCTCACTGCCTGGTGGGGGACAAAGACATCAGTCAGATCATCACACAGATAAATTTACATTTTCAACTGTGAGAAATGCTCTAAAAAGAGGACTGTGTGTAACAGGAGGGTCTGACCTGGTTGAATCCCTGATTCTTCAGGAGGTGGTGCCAGAGCTGTAGAAATTAACTAAGTGAAAGGTGTAGAGATGAGGGGGCTTCAAAGCGGTGGAGTCAGCACAGGCAGAGGCCCTGTGGTAGGAATACAGGTGAAGTTCTGAACTAAGAAAAACAAAGTCACTGTGGCTGCAGCTCCAGAACAGAAGCAGATTGATTTGGGTCAAGGCTATGAGAGTGGCCAAAAGGGACCTCAGCATGTCTACATCTCACTTTTCTCACCTGAAAAATGAGGATGAAATTTCTTAAGTCTTTCAGGAACACTGCAGTAGACTCCTTAGCATCTATTTCTTTTCTCTTGATAATTACTCTGATTTAATTAGGGTTTCTATACTCCCCCCTTGCACATTGGTAGGTCTGGAGTGAGGGAGAGATGGTGGTGAATGAGATTCAGCAGAGGGTCAAGCCCTGAAGAGCCTTGGAAGCTCAAGGCAGGCTCCAGCTGTAACAATGCCACCCAAACATCCCCAGTGGCTTGCACTGCTGTCGGCTCTCTTTCCTACTCATTTCTGGACATCCAAGTCCCTGCGCTACCTGGATGTTTCTGGCAGTCTCACGTTCTATGAATCCTAGCCAATGTGCCACAGCTGCTTTTTACCCCTGGTTCTTTACACGTTCTAATCTCCTTCCATGGTCTCTAGTCATCCCTCAGCAATCTCAGAAAGGCTGATGTATTAGTCTGCTCTCATGCTGCTAATAAAGATCTACCTGTGATGGGGTAATTTATAAAGATTAAGAGGTTTAATGGACTCACAGTTCCACATGGCTGGGGAGGCATTACCATCATGGCAGAAGGCAAAGGAGGAGCAAAGTCACATCTTACACGGTAGCAGGAAAGTTTGTGTAGAGGAACTCCCCGTATAAAACCATCAGGTCTCATGAGATTATTCATTATCATAAACAGCATGCCAAAGACCTGACCCCATGATTTAATTACTTCCCACTGGGTACCTCCCAAACACATGGTAATTATGGGAGCTACAATCCAAGATGAGATTTGGGTGACGGCACAGCCCAGTCATCTCAGCTGACTTCCTGTTAACCCACCTCCAGGGACAAAATAAAGAAGGAAATTAGGTCATACATGTAAGCGTTTGCAGTATCACTCCATGGATGTTTACTAAATACTGGCACATGTTCCTCAATGTTTATATCACTTAGTTTGGAGCTTTCTTTGTAATATGACTGAAATGTCTGCTTTAATACTGTCTATGAAATACACATTACTATTGCTAATAACTCCCAATGAGTGTGTTAGCCCTGTACCTTTACACGGCATTTTATTTAATCTACCTGATGACTCCAGTAGATATGACTACTATCATGTCACAAATAAAGGATCCTGTGGTCCAGCATCATTGGACAACTTGCTGAAAGACACATCTAGTAAGTATATGTCAGAGCTGGGCTTAGATTTCAATTTTTTCCCACTAGGTCATGTATTAAGTTTATTTGTTTCAGAAATATTAGCTAACAGATATTGAACGCATAATTTCATGTAGGCACTGTGTCAAATACTTCCCATGCATCCATCTATACCTACCCTGTAAGGCAGAAACCATGATAAATCTCATTCTCATTTTTACTAATGAGAAAAGGGAGGCATAGAGTTTCTTAGTAATTTGCCCTAGATTATACAGGTGGTAAATGGTGGAGATTGGATTTACACACAGGTATCCGGCATTCAAACCAGGAGACACAGCCACCTCTACTTCCTTGCCACTTCTGATGCCCAGTTAAAAAAGCACCTTACTTCTGATGAACCACAAAGCCACCTTCTGATGGTGGGCACTGTGGCTGCTTAAGGTGTGCCCAGAAAGGGTAGAGTAAGACCACGTGCACTAAGATTCCTTTACTTTGAGAGTTGGGGATTTTTCACCTCGAGACTCCTGTACATGGGCTAAAAAGAATGAGCTAAATGGGAAAATCAATAATGCACACAGATGGCCCTGGTGATGTTTACACCATTTTAGAGAACAAATTATTCTGAAGCACCTGGGATTTGTTCTTTACCATACAAAAGAAGAGAAGCAGGGGAATTACAGGTCATTCTTATCTACCCATTGAGGCTGACTTCCTCAGAGGCAATTATTATTTGGTGTTTTTATTAGTTTGCATTGGCCATTTTCTCTGGCCCCCATTAATGCCAATTATGAAAGTTTCACTTTACTGCAATTTTCAGTATAAATAGTATGTCCAGAAGAATAAAATTCATCAACACACATTTATTGAGTCACTACTATATGACAGATACTAGGCCAGAGGCTGGAGCAAGGGAGACATAGCTGTAAGTGTGACAATTGTAAAAATACTTAGCAGGGACTCATTCTGCACCAAACTCTCATGTAAGACCTCACTTCATCTTTACTCAGGCCTATGGGGTAGGTGGTATTATTGCCATTTTCTAGTTGAGGAAACATGAGCTCAAGGCCATGCATTTAGGATGTGAAAGAGGTAGGATTTCAACTCAGGCAGTTTGATGAACAAATCAAAGACAGGTCCTGCTCTGGAATTGCTTGCCCACTATTAGGAGAGGCAGACAACACACACACACACCCCATCACTGAAAAATGGTAGTGTCCTGTAAATAAGCAAGGAAAGATAAACCACAATGAAGGGAGGCAGAGAAAATGGGGATGTTGCATAAAAGTAGTCCTGGTAGACCTCCCAGATAAGTCATCTTAAATTCAAAGGGAAGAAAAAGAGCTAGAGATGGGATATTGGTGAGGATCCTAACAGTGACAGGATGCAAAATTCCAGACAGAAAACCAAGGTGTGAGGTGAGGACAAGCATGAAGTGTTCAGGGAACTGACATCATTTATCATGAGTTGGCTCATGCAGTTATGGGAACCAAGAAGTCCCATGGTCTGCCATCTGTAAGCTGAAGACCCAGGGAAGCCATTCATGTAGTTCCAGTCCAAACGCGAAAGCCTGAGAACCTGTCCAAGGCCAGGAAGAGATGAATGTCCCAGCTCAGGCAGAGAGAAAGAGCATTCACCCTTTTTCTCCATCTTGTTCTATTCAGGCCCTCTACAGACTGGATGGTGCCCACCACATGGGTGGGAGGGGCATCTTCTGTACCCCGTCTACTGATGCTAATCTGTTCCAAAAACACTGTCCGTCACAGACACACCCAGAAGCAATGTTTTAGCAGCTCTCTGGGCATTCCTCAGCCCAGTCAAGTTGACACATGTAATTAACCATCACAAATGGGGAGTTACTAATCCGTGGGCTTTATAAACTTTCAGTAAACAGGATAATTAAGTTCTAGAAATCTGCTGTACCATTTTTGACCTATAGTCAGTGATGCTGTATTGTGCACTTAAAAGTTGGCTAAGAGGGAAGATCTCACATTTAGTGATCTGACCACAATAAAATAAAACTGAAAGAAAAAATAAAGGGAAAAGGCATTTCAAGTGTGCAGTGGAGGGAAAGGAAGGGGAGAGGCGCAGTTAGCTAGGGGCTGCTCCTCATTCAGAGGAGTGTCCTCACACCGCCCACTAAGTCTCTGGGCAGAGATGACAGAAGCTTGTGCAGAGAAAAACCTAAGGGCTTTATTTTAAGACCTTCTGTCAGGAAAGGCCTTTGGAGGAGATTCAACCACTCGACTGCATTCCTGAAGGTCACACAGCAGTGACATGATCTGCTGGATTTGGGAAACATTTTAAAAAAAGGAAGAAGAAGAAGAACAAATACCCTTTATGAGAGATGATTTTTGTTTTTACCAAGAAACAGATAAAGAGGCAAGAAAGTTCTGGTAGGGAGGAATTACAGAGGCATGATCATCTGCCTCTGCCTCTTCAGCTTCTGCTGAAATTGTTCTTAAATCAAGCAGTGGTTTCCAGACAGGGCCAGGTAATTGAATATAAATGTTGGAATTTATTTCAATAAGCTCTGTCATTTCTTAGCAGCTGTTTCACTTTACAGCAAACTAACCAACAGAGGTGTTGGAGGCAGTTTGTCTTTTGTCTTTCCCTTTGACATGTTTGAATTGTTTGTGTGGTTTTGTGTGTGTGTGTGTGTGTGTGTTTGATGCTTCTGGCTGAGGCTTACAGGAAGAGAAGACTGTTGTTGTTTTTTGTTTTTGCTTCAGGCAGAGGGAGTAAGGAGTAGGGACCCCGGGTTACAGAGAGCAGCCATCACACGCTGTCTCTGGTTCCTGAACCAGAAGGCAGTGACAATCATTCTCCCACATTTGTCAGCCCAGGGAAGCCATTCATGTGTTCAGAGAGGATCCTATCTTTTATTCTCATAAAAGCACTTTGCTATTTTACTTTCTTATCACCACGTGAGATTAGCCAATTTCATTATTATATGCATCTCTCCCCCTTTCCTCTTCCAGAATGTAAGGTTGTGAAACTCCGACTTTTCCTGTTGCCATGTGTCACTCATGTCTACAACAGTGCTCAGTACACAGTAGGTAACCAGCAAATGATTACTGAATTAGTTACCTTTTCCATAAAATCTTAGGTTTTTCTTCCTCTAGGAAGCCTTCCAGGATTGTCCTAGTACATGTTAATTTTACCTACTCCATGATTGGTGGGAATGTAGATTAGTTCAGCCATTGTGGAAAGTAGTATCTTGATTCCTCAAAAAAGGTAAAAGCAGAACTTCCATTCAATCCAGGAATCCCATTACTTGGTATGTACCCAGAAGAACAGAAATCATTCTACTATAAAAACACATGCACGTGAATGTTCATTGCAGTGCAAGTCACAATAACAAAGACATTAGGAATCAACCTAAATGCCCATCAATGACAGAGTGGATAAAGAAAGTGTGGAACATATACACCATGGAATACTATGCAGCCATAAAAAAGAACAAGATCATGTCTTTTGTGGAAACATGGATGTAGCTAGTAGGCATTATCTTTAGCAAACGAACACAGGAACAGAAAACCAAATACCGTGTGTTCTCACCTCTAAGTGGGAACTAAACGATGAGAACACTGAACACAAAGAAGGGAAGAGCAGACATTGGGGTCTACTTGAGGGTGGAGGGTGGGAGGAGGGAGAGGAGCAGAAAAAAACTATTAGATATTGGACTTAATACCTGAATGAGGAAATAATTGGACAACAAACCCCTGTGACACAAATTCACACATGTAACAAAACTTCTCATGTACCCCCAAGTCTAAACTACAAGTTTTTAAAAAATTAACAATGACTCGAAATTTGTGTCAGGTTTCTGTCTAATTCCTTCACATGGGATAATCTGAGATGGTTTTAACTTCATCTCCTTTATATTTGGGTGGGCATGAAGGAGGTTCTCAGAAATGTCTGCTTAGCTGAGAGAAATCTTTGTTCCATTTTGCTGGCAAGTAAGAAACTAAGAGCCTCAGAGACTCTAAGAGACAAAGGTGAACAGGAAGATCGCCAGGGTAGGTTTTCCACATTCATGGGAATTGGGGCTTTTATTTCTGGGCAAAGAATGAGTTAAGACATAATGATGTCCTTTTATCTTTCAGATTGGTAAAATCTGGAATGGTACCCAGAGATAGCACAAACTCTAACTCCTTCAATTTTTTAGCTAAGAAAACGTGAAAGATCAAGGGAAATGAAACGTTTGAGGAACTTATCAAAATTATTAAATATTTATGTTACAGGTTTCTTCTTACATATTGTCCCATTTAATCCTCAGAGCATGTCAACAAGGTTGGTATTGTTATTCCCATTTCACAGATACAATAACTGAGGCTCAGAGCAGCTAAGCAAGTGACTAATAACATGTAGCTAGCAAGAAGCATCACTACGACTTGGACCCTGGTCTTCTGTGCCTTTTTGTCTACCACACTTAGGGCTTTAGAATAAAGCTTCCACTTTCATCAGTGGGGTCTCTATCTCTCAAGCCTGAATCTGTAATAACCCACCTAGACATGGTGGTTGATGCAGGCAGTCTCTTTTTAGCTTTTCCAGTCTAGGTGCTGAAATTCAGAGGAGGTATCTCAACGTCCCTCAGAGCTCTCTGGCAAAATCTGTCATTATGAGCTTAATTAAGTTAATATTCTTGTGTGATGGGCTGCTGGGATCAGAGCTTTGTGAGGTTCATGGACTTTTAACCACTTTCTCTCCTGAGCCTGCGTGAAAAAATACACAACAGAATGTGAGTGTTTGCGGCAATGGCATCTTTGAGCAATTAAGCCTTTTAAAAGGCTTTTTTGCCCTTTCCCCTCCCTAGCTTCATGCAGAAAACAATGGCAAACAAGAGGAGTTTTAAAGTCAGATGGAGGCTGAGCTCAATGGCTCATGCCTGTAATCCCAGCGCTTTGGGAGCCTGAGGTCAGGAGTTCCCCACCAGAATGGCCAACTTGGTGAAACTCTGTCTCTACTAAAAATACAAGCATAGCCAGGCGTGATGGTCAGCATCTGTACTCCCAGCTACTTAGGAGGCTGAGACAGAAGAATCACTTGAACCTGGGAGGTGGAGGTTGCAGTGAGCCGAGATCAGGGCATTGCACTATGGTCTGGATGACAGAGCAAGACACTGTTCCTTGCAAAATGAATATAAATGAGATGGGCAGAGTTTTAACTCACCCCAACCTGGCTGCCAAAGTCTTCTGGATATATTAAATGCACCCCTCCCAAAAGCAGTGCCTGAGAAGCCTCGTGATTGTATTCAAAGAAGGGCAGTGTCTGAGTGACACAACAGATGATTAAAGAAAATAGGAAAAACATGGTGCAGGCAGAGCTGCTCTGAGATGCGCACCTTCTATAAGATGGGGCCATGGCACCCATTCCATAAGGTTATTGTGAGCATTCATGAGAAAAGGCATGCAAATGCCCAGTGCTGGGTTGGTGCATAGTAAATGCTCAATAAACGATTTTATTTATAATACTTAGTGTTATTGACTGCTTCAAATAGACAAGACACTGTGCTCAGCCAAATGACCTAATAGAATCCTTGTATCAGCTCTCTAAGATATATATATATATAATTATTGCAGTGGACTGAGTGGTGGCCCTGAAGGTAAAACCACCCAGTACCTGGGAGTATCATCTTATTTGAAAACAGGGTCCTTGAGATTGTAAGTAAACAAAACATCTGCAGGCCAGGTGGGTTGTCTTAAGCCTGTAATCCCAGCACTTTGGGAGGCCAAGGTGGGTGGATCACTTGAGGTCAGAAGTTTGAGATCAGCCTGGCCAACATGGTGAACCCCTGTCTGTACTAAAAATGCAAAAATTAGCCAAGTGTGGTGATGCACACTGTAATCCCAGCTACTAGAGAGGCTGAGGCAGGAGAGTCCCTTGAACCCAAGAGGTGGAGGTTGCAGTAAGCTGAGATGGCACCACTGTACTCCTGCCTGGGCACCAGAGCAAGGCTGTCTCAAAAACTAAATAAATAAAATGAGGTCGTCCCGGATTCTCGGGCTGGGCCCTAAATCCAACGACAGGCATCCTTATAGGAGAGTTGAAGACCTAGACAGAAAAGACACAGAAAAATACACACAGCAAAGACCACGTGAAGATGGGGGCAGAGAGTGCCGCCTTAAAGCCCCCCGAGCCAAGGAAGGCCTGGAGCCACCAGGAGCTCGAAGAGCCAAGGAAGGATTCTCAGAGCTTTTGGAGGAAGCATCGCCCTGCCAAAACCGTGACTTCGAATTCCTGGCCTTCAGAACTGTACAAGTATTCTGCTGTTTTAAGCCACACAGTGTGTGATAATTGGTTACAGCTGCTCTTGGAAATGAATTGTCATCATCCCAATTTTACTGGACAAATTCAGCCTAAAAGGTTGTATCATTTTCACAGTCACATACCTGTGAAGCAGGAAAGCTGCTTGTTGAAACCAGGCAGTCTGACTCCGAGATAATAGGATTATTGGAGCCAAGGAAAGTGAAGGAGCAAACATGATGTGCTACTTCAGGTTCTTTGCCTTCTCTGGCATCTGATCATATCATGCACACATGGTGATTGATTGATTACTGGATGCAGGACTTTAAAGCTGGGGTTTTATCAAACTATGGCCTATAGGCAAAAAATGTTTTTTGTATTTTTAATTGTTTATATTTAATAGTATTTATTTTGTCTTTTGCTCCACAAAGCTTACATTGTTTACTCCATGACCCTTTGTAAGAAGTCTGCGAACCCCTGCTGTAAAGAATGAGGCAATTATACCTGCCATTTAAAGGATGATGTTCAGTGCACTTTCAGTCACCAATTCATCAAACATCTGTGGGGTGCCTACGAAGTATTAAGAACTCTTGAAGGAGATGGGGAAACAAAGACAGTAGTCCAGTAGGGGAGACCGCCACATAAGCAAGTCTACCTTAATGTGGTAATGCAGTATCAACACGGGTGCACAATACCATGATGGGGGAAAGAAGGGAGGCCCGAGAGTGGGAGCTTGCAAGGGAAGAGATTGCACTTACTTTTTAAAAACCATTATTAGAGTCCTTGCTCCAAGATAGAACAGGCTTCCCCTGATGACAGGAGTGCTACGAACTTGTTGAATAAACAAAGAAGGAACTTTACCTTCAGGACTCAGAGAAATCTTCCCCTGAAGAGTCAAGTTCTGTACTGAGTCTTAAAGGATGAGAGAGAGAGAGAGATGACAAGGTGAGAGCATGCTCCTACCCTAAGGAACGTGGTTTTCAAAGGCTTAAATGCAAAAGAACATAAAACATTTGAGGACCATTATATAACTTGGTTTTGCTCTATGGTATACCAGTAGGACGAGATGAAAGGGTAGTAGTCTGAAGCCAGATCCTAAAAGGCCTTCTTAGCTATGTTAAAGGCTTTTAACAAAATTCTACAGGAACTGTGGAGCCACCAGGGAATTTAGCCCTTGCATCCTCCTTCACACCCCTTGTGACACCCCCTACCCCATCTCCTTACTCTTTCCACTGGAGAGCTCTCAGGTGGGCTTTCGCAGATGACCTTGCTCCTTCCAGTCCTGGGTACTTTTCATGTGCTTCTCCCTACTGAAATCTCTGCCCCATATCTATTTTTATTTGACCCACATTCTCTTATTTTGCCTTTATTGTGGTTTTTTCAGGGAAGCCATTTCTGATTTCATCTCTAGACAGAGCTGGTCTTCCTGATATACCTATCTACATCCCTATCTTAATTTTTGTCCCTATATGTATCTCAGCCTCTTGAGTAGCTGGGACTACAGGTGCCTGCCACCATGCCTGGCTGACGGTATGTTTAGTAGAGATGGGGTTTCACCTTGTTAACCAGGGTGGTCTTGAGATCTTGACCTTGTCATCCACTCACCTCGACCTCCCAAAGTGCTGGGATTACAGGTGGGAGCCACCGTGCCAGGCCTAGATGCCTATTTTTATATTGATATCACTGTCTGTATCTATCTGTATCTATACACATGTCACCCTGTATCTAGATGTCTGCTCAAAGTCACTATATCCCTATCCTTATCTCTATGTGTATATTTATATCTGCAGCTCACCATTTACAGTCCTCCACAGCACTCAACACCCTTGTATTTCCTTTTACATGTAGATTTTATTTATTTTTGAGATAGGGTCTTGCTAGGTCACCCAGGCTGGAATGCAGTGGCATGCATTTAGTCTCTCTGAACAGGTGATTATTAACAGCAGGTATCCTGTGTTTTCTCATAGAACCAAGATAAACTAGGTAGGCAGCTGGCGCCTGCTTACTACTGATCAAGGACAACCCAGAAAGCATTCTCCAAGAGGGAGCCACGGGGGCAGGGTCACAGCTCGCTGCAACCTCTGTCTCCTGGGCTCGAAGGATCCTCCTGCCTCAGCTTCCCGTGTAGCTGGGATTACGGCTGCATGCCATCACACTTGGCTAATTTCTGTATTCCTACTTTAGATAGAGGGGTTCACCATGTTGCCCAGGTTGGTCTTGAATTCCCAGGCTCAAGTGATCCTCCCGCCTTGGCCTCTCAAAGTGCTGGGATCACAGGCATGAGCCACTGTGCCCAGCCTCACATTTAGGTTTATAGTAAATTTGACTAATTCCTATCTCCCACACTAAACTTTAAGTTCTGTGAGTAACAAAGGACCATGGACTTGGCAGCTTAAACAGAATTCTGTTTTCTTGAGGCTGGAGGGCTGAGATCAAGGCTTGGTTCTTTCGGAGGCCTCTCTCCTTGGTTTGTCGATCGCTGTCTCCTGTGTCTTTACCTCACTTTCCTTCTATGAGTATCTGTGTACAAAAGCGCTTTAGGGCTCACTCCTATGACCTCATTTTACTATGATTACCTAAGAGCCCTGTCTCTAAATATGGTTATATTCTGAGACGCTGGGGGTTTGACCGTCAATGTACCTATTTGGTGGGTGAAAGGGGTATAATGCAGCCCACAATAATGTCTTTTATTTCCCGACCTGACACATAGTAGGTGCTCAATAGGTATCCAAGGAAGACAAGATGCTATTGCAGCAGCTCTGGGGAAATGGTCTTGAAGCGTGTTGTGGAGTTGGACAGAAGGAGGGAGACAGTGGGGAAGCAATTCCAGGTCTTGACATGAGAGGTGACAATGGAACTTCTTGAGGCAATGGCAGTGGGGAAGATAGAATAAATGTGGGTTTTAGAGAGAATAAGGGGGCCGAGTGAATTGAACTTGGAGATTAGATTGCCGAGGGTGAGAGAAATGGGGACTCAGAATGGATTCAGCCAAATTGTCACTGTAAGTAATCAACAGTGAGTGCTTGCTGCACCCACACCGATAGAAAGGAGAAGCTGAGATGCATGATCTGCCTATTAGGTCTGAATTCACTAGCCGTGCTCTCTTTTCACCTTTTACAATTCCAGCAAGGCAGGATTCTCCTGCTCACCTATTCCCTCTGCCCCCTTCCCCTTCTCCCAGCTTCTCTTAAAAGGATAGACTGTTACCTGCTGGTAGTTCATCTTAAGCCACTAAGAATGAAGCTGTTAGGCTCCCGAGCATTTTATTCTAGTAGAACAGGAGAAGAGATGAATGCCAAGGAATAGGAGTTCGTGGATTTCAGTAAGAACTAACTAGACCCTAAAACTGAGACCACAGAGCAGAGACGCAGGGAATCTGAACTTGAGGCTGTCACAGCCAGTCTAAGACCTTTAGGCTCATCTTGTTAGGCCTAATCTGACTTTCACTGATCACCCTGGCATCTATACATGCTGACTCAGAAACGTGGGTTCTGCAAGCTGAAGATTAGGAGTGGCGTTGAATGTTGTATTCACCTTTCACCAGCTTTGCCACTCCAGACGCTTATAATTTTCCCCTTTATCTAGAGACAGAAGGGCTCTTCTCCCCCCAGCTAGGGTTCTGCTGCTTTTTCCCTTTTTCACCTAATAAAGCCCTCCATGCAGTGCTTGCCTGTGTAATCAGAACTGTGCAGACTGATCTCAGAGCTTGTTTCCCAGGCTGTACTGCAGATGCACAGAAAAGGAAAGGATAAACTTCAGGAAGTAATGATGTCTCGGACGCCAGCTGGCTCCCGGAGGTCACACCCTGACCGAGCTCCTTCTGCCCTCCGTGTACCCCCAGAAAAGAAATCTGGCTTATTTACCATTTTAGAAAGTTAGAACTTTTCAAAGAGATGCCCCAGGCAAACATCCTTCCTTTCCCATCTCTCTGAAACTAATGACTCTTCTCAGAAAGTTTTGACAGTGAAAGTTGTTCCGACAGCTGAGGGAGTTTGCTGGGAGCCAGGCTGGCTCCCAGCCCACAGAAATAGCTGGTCTGCGAGCCGGTGGCTGGGAGATACCCCTTTCTAAATTGCAACCAGTTTGACTTTATGGAAGGAAAACAGGAAAGTAGGAAAAGTGCTCTGAGCTGGAGAAGTCTCTGAGCTGGGGCTGTGTTCCAGGAGTCGGATGATGGCTGGCGGGAGGGGCGGGGGGGTTTCATTTTTAAGCTTCTGAAGTATTTCAACTATGGCAGCCGTAATAGCAGAGATGATTAAAGTCTGAGATTTAAAAGAAGATGAAAGACATGAATTACACAGAAAATATTTCATTAATTACTAAAGCGATGACAATAAGTAAATTATTTAATACTGAGACCAGCTCAGCCATAGAGACCCCCACCCAGGCAGCACTGAAGGCATTAAAAAGCAGACACCCAGATAGAACAGCAAAGTGGGACTATCTGAGGGGGGCCAACAGTCTTACCTCGCTGAGAGCTTCATGGCGGACTGCATTTCGGGGTGAGAACCTGGAGCAGAGGATGACGCACGTATTCTCTCTGAACAGGTGATTATTATTAACGGCAGGTGTTCCGTGTTTTCGCATAGACCCAAGATAAACTAGGTAGGCAGCTGGTGCCTGTTTACCACTGATCAGGACAAACCAGAAAGGATTCCCAACGAGGGAGCCACAGAGGCACGTATCCCCTACTTAAAGAGTTGTTTTAACCAGTGTATAATAAGCCACATATCCCCTGCTTAAAGAATTGTTTTAACCAGTGTATAATAAGCCACGTATCCACTGCTTAAAGAATTATTTTAACTGGGGCATGATATACCTACACTGTTTTGCTACTTTAGAATGCCCCAAGCAGTTTTCCACTTGGGGTAGGGGTGAGGCAGCTAGGTTTTCCTTGCCATCGTTCTTTTTAGCAAACAATACAATTTATCATACACTCAGCATTTCTCAGCAGTTTAATGTTTTTTTGTTGTTGTTGTTTTGTTTTTAACATTGAGGATAAAGGAAGCCCAGAGAGGACAATGTAAACAAGACTATGTAGCTTCTGTCTCACCTGGGAGTCAGACTCAGGTCTTAATAACTCTACTTTCATCATGTTGACTATCCTGACTTGTGAGGACACTGGAGGGTGGTGATCAGAGACAGAATGCGATGCCAACAAAATCTGTGACCCCTTCTTATGGGCAAAGCAATGCCTACACAGGCCTCTTAGGACAAAGACAATAAAAAAAATCACAATTCCAGCCTAGTAACCTACTCCATGTGCATTATTTCCCTAGTTTGCACAAGAATTCCATGGGTTGTCAAAGGCAGTGATTCTCATTTTTGAAGATGAGGGGTCTGAAGTAAGATTGCAATGCACTTAGTTAATGAAGCCGCCCAATGTCCAGCAACCTGAAGCAACAGAAAAACTGGGGATGCTATTACACTGGTGCAAAAGTAATTGCGGTTTTTGCCATGACTTTTAATGGCAAAAACTGCAATTAGTTTTGCACCAACCTAGTATGTTGCAAATCCTTATTCTCTCTGTTCCCCTGGGATCCCCATGTGTCTCATGAAGTCAATCTCTGGCACTCAAGGCTGTTAGAACCAAGATAGTGGACTGCTCCCTAGCACTCACTGGTTGCTCACCTCCTTCTCTCTTGACATCTCATTACCAAGAGGTCACAAGCAGCTTTGAAGTGAAGATACTTCACTCAGAGACTCTCAGCCAATCAGCTGGAATGCACTATGGTCCAATAGAAACCGATGCTCAGACATTTTTGAAAAATCATGTTTGCCCCGGATTTTCTCTACTGAACACTTTCCCATGCTACCACCCTTGACTCTTTGTACTGAAACAGCATTTGACATGGTCTAACTTGATGCCCTCATGTTCTTCTCACTACAGAAGCTGCTTTCCTTCTGTAGTGTGTCTTTTTGCCTCAGTTTGTTAGTGTTAGTGATGTAAAACAGCACACATATATATTCTTTCTGGTTTTGTGGTTCAGGAGTCTCGGAAGGGCTCGGATGGATGTCTTGCTTAGGTTTTCTGCAGGTTGCAGTGAAGGCGTGTCCACTGGGTTGTACTCTCATCTGGAGGCTCAAGTAAGGAAGAGAGGCTCCTGCTTGTATGCTTATTCATGTTGTTGACAGAATTATTTCCCTTGCAGCGGCATGATGGAGGCTTCTTACTGGCTGATGACTGAAGGTCAGCCTCAAGTCTTAAAGGCTGACTGCAGTGCCTTGCTGTGTGTCATTCTCCATAGGCAGTTCATGTGTCTGTTTCTTCAGTGCCACCAAGAGAGTATCTTTCTGTTGTCTCTTAAGTCAGAGTCTTATATGATAAAATAAAATCACAAGATGGCATCCCATCTCTTGTGCTTTGGAAGGTAAACTCATCAACTCATATTCTGTTGGCTAGAAGCAAGTCACAGGTCTATCTGCACTCAAGGTGAGGGAATTATACAAGGGCCTGGATCAGTGGGGGTTATAGGTATGTCTGCTATGCCTCCTTGCTTCATTAAACCTGGTCTTGCCTAAGTCACCCAGGATTTTCTGATTGATAGTGATGATAATAATTTTTTTTTATCATTTATCGAGGGCCAACTAAGTGCCAAGCACCGTGTACACTGTGGGTTATGGAATCTATGGAAACTCCTAAGGTATAGATATTGTTCCCCTCTTCCCCATGTAACAGAAGGGGCATCTGAAACTTCAAGAGATGCTTGTCAAGCCCAGGCAAACTGACTTCAGAGTGTGTACCTTTAACCACTATTCTAGCCTGTCTCCAGTTCTAATTTACCTTTCTGTATGTTTGACCTCTATTCAGTATTTTATTCCGCTTGAAGCTTTTTTTCACTGGCTTTATAAAGCTATCTTTCTGATTTCTTCTCTTCTTTCTTTGGCTGTTCTTCTGAGTCTTATCTTGTTCCACTTTCCCATTTAATAGCCTCCCATTTTCCACAAGGCTTCATCAATAGCCATTCTCCCCCTCACCCCTTGGGGTTCACATTCACTTCCAAGGCTGCAACACCATTCTTAGGACTCCCCAATCTCTATTTCTAACTTCTTGCCCTAAGATGATGCCCAAACTTATATTTCTAACCAATTGTTTGACAACGTTACCAGGCACGTGCCTCACACTGAAAGTGAACGAAGTTGAACTTGGCTTGAGCCACCGGAGTTAGAAATTCTACAGGCCTTCCTGTCTCTTCCCTGTCATTCACCTCCTCCACTCACCCCCACACTGGCAGTGCAGCTTCTGCTGTTGATATGCACAAAACATTGTACTGGATGCTCCAGGGGATAAAGACGTGAGTAAGGTATGTTTTTTGCCCTGGGCCATGCACCAGACAAGCAATGTAGGTGAGTTTCTCAAGGGCAGAAAAGTATTTAACCATGCACATCTTTAGTGCATGACTGGGCCCTGGAGGTGCTCAGGAAATATTTGTTGGATGTAAAACTAAAAATTATAGCATTGGATGCATAAATTTAATCATTTAATTATATAAATATCTTACCTCCCACCACCCAAGATAGTGAGCTCTCCAAACAAAGATAGCTTTCCATTTATTTCTCTTGGTATCTACCAGGGTATCTGATACCTTAGATGTGCTCTGTCAATCTTCGTACACTTGAGTGAATTAAAAAAAAACTTCCCCTATGAGCACAGACTGTGACTATTGACAAAATAAACTCAAGCCTCCTGATTCTTCCAGGGAATGAAAGACTAAAGATAAGAACACCACAATTTGCAACTATGAACATGAATATATTATTGCAGTAAGAGAATTCATCTCCTATAGAGAAATATTCTCATTGACCATCAATGTTCCTAGGTCTAGCCTGTTTCCCAGAGGGAACGATTGTTATCAGTTTCATAAGTGCCATTCCAGAATGCCTCTTTTCATTTAAATATAGGATATATATATATATATATATATATATATATAAACACATATCTGTTTATACATATATATAAAATCAAAAACATATACTAGTTTGCAACTTGCTTTTTCCCTCAATGATATTTCTGAGGCATGTTTTCATGTCAGTTCTCGTAGTATTGAAAAGATTGATGTTTATTTAACTGCCTCCCCTCCCTATGGACATTTAGGTTTTAGATTGTTTCTATTTTTTTGTGGGGTAGGGGGAATTGATTATTCTTAAAAGTGCTCCTATTTTTGCACTTAGGTGAATTTCTCTCTAGGTAAAATCTAGAAGCAAATTTCCTGGGTCACAGGTGTCTGTGTATTAAGGTATTTATATATAATCTGAAATCTCCCCGTGTTTACGCTTCCCAAACCCGGCTAGTCTTCCTAATCACCTGAGGAGCTCAACACCAACAATAACAACAACAACTTTCTATTTTTAGGAACTGATCCAGACAAGGAGAATCAAACTCTCAGAGAGGAGACAAAAGAATCCCAGCTTTTTAAACCTTCCCATGGGATTTGGATGTAGCTGGTTTGTGAACTGCAGATTTGAAACCTCCTGATTAAGTGAAAGTGTAATGCTGGTGACAGCACGTTCCATATAATGCAAAAAGCAGGGAAACGTTGCAGCCAGGAATACCTGAGTTGAGTTCCCTGTTAGCCTCTGCCCTGGTGGTGACCCTGACAAGACCTTTTACCTCTCTAAATCTCTATTGTTTGTCTCAATAGCTTTGGCATGTCAACTGGGAAAAACTTCTTTATATCCAGCCATCCCAATTAAAATAGAGTCAAAAAAGACAGGCTGGGCACGGTGGCTCACGCCTGTCTTCCCAGCACTTTGGAAGCCTGTGGTGGGTGGATCACAAGGTCAGGAGATCGAGACCATCCTAGCCAAAATGGTGAAACCCCATCTCTACTAAAAATACAAAAACTATCTGGGCATGGTGGTGCATACCTGTAGTCCCAGCTCCTCGGGAGGCTGAGGCAGGAGAATCACTTGAACCAAGGAGGTGGAGGTTACAGTCAGCCGAGATTGCACCACTGGGCTCCTGCCTGTGGATGGAGTGAGACTCTGTCTCAAAACAAACAGAAACAGATCAGGACAGGCCATGCAGCTGTCACCTGTTTTCATGGTATCCCCACTCCATACAGAGGCTCCGGTAATTTTCTTCACTGTCATTGCACCATCTCAGAAATCTGAACCAGAATACAAAAGCATTCAGGTGTCCGAGTAGCAGACGTAGATTCATCTCTGCTAAGTTGAGAGGTGAGCGGCAGTGGGAGACAGGAAGGAGCAGGTGAAGGTGGGGATGCAACCCCATGTGCAGCCTGGTGGTTAATAGACAGGACTTGGTATCTGACAGGCCAAAGATCAAAGTCCTTATCAATGTTGACTTGATATTTCTGATCCTTAATTTCTCCATCTGTTGATGAGAACTCAAGTTTCTATTCTTAGTTCTGGTGGTAAACAGAATAATGGTCCCCACAAAGTGTCCACTTCCTAACCCCTAGAACCTGTGAATATGTTATCTTACATGGCAAACAGGACTTTATAAATGTGACCAAGTTAAGAATACTAAGATGGGCTCCATCTGACATGAGGTGGTAATGACTGCCCCAGAGTGTGGTCATTAGGATTCAAGTAGATAACTCGTATCAAGCACAGTATCTGGCATGCACTTATTTTTAAAATGTGTTGTAATTATTATGATAACATGGGAATTGAGCATTAACAACATTCTGGGAATAAATTGAAAGTGAAAAGGAAACCTACACATTGAAGTGGGCTGGCCAAGGTTTGGGGAGCGGGTCATACCTACATTAAGAGAAAGTTTCGGAAAAAGACTGTATCAGTCTCCTGTTGCTGCTGTAACAAGTTGTCACTAACTCAGGGACTTAAAACAACACAAACGTTTTATCTTACACTTCTGGATGTCAGACATTCAAAATGGCTTTACTAGGCTAAAATAAAGATGTTGGGAGGGCTGATTCTTCTGGATGCTCTAGGGAAGAATCTGTTCTCCTATCTTCTCCAGCTTCTGGGGGGCATCTGCACTATTTGAGCAATGGTGAGAAATGACCCCTTTTTCCATAGTCAAAGCCAGCAGTGTAATAAATATCACCTCCAAAAGTTTCCTCTTGCCCCATTTTTAACCCTGATTGTGGTTATGATTTCACAAGTCTATGCATTTTTCTAAACTCATCAAAATGTACCCTCATCAAAATATATATTGCATTAAATATAAGCAGTTTTTTTCATTATCAATTATACCTCAATAAAATGTTTGTAATAACAAAAATGCCACAAGCAGAGCATCTTCTTGTCTCTGTTTGA
The DNA here is from genome assembly GCF_001604975.1 of Cebus imitator. Lineage (NCBI taxonomy): Eukaryota > Metazoa > Chordata > Mammalia > Primates > Cebidae > Cebus > Cebus imitator. The sequence goes on from NW_016107319.1 coordinate 3,508,786, forward strand.
CTATGACTCTTCTACATCCCCCTCTTTCACATATAAAGATGCTTGGAATTATGTTAGATGTACCTGGCTAATCAAGGATAATATCCCCATCTTAGAATTCTTTTTTTTTTTTTGAGACAGAGTCTTGCCCTATCACCCAGGCTGGAGTGCCATGGTGGGATCTCGGCTCACTGCAACCTTCACTTCCCGGGTTCAAGTGATTCTCAGCCTCCCAAGTAGCTGTGACTACAGGTACTTGCCACCATGCCCAGCTAATTTTTGTATCTTTAGTGGAGATGGGGTTTCACCATGTTGGCCAGGCTGATCTCGAACTCCTGACCTTGTAATCTGCCTGCCTCAGTCTCCTAAAGTGCTGGGATTACAGGAGTAAGCCACTATGCCTAGCCTGTCATAGTATTCTTAACTTGGTCACATTTATAAAATTCTCTTTGCCATGTAAGATAACATATTCACAGGTTCTAGGGGTTAGGAAGTATGTGTTGTGGGGACCATTATTCTACTTACCATAAGAGCTAAGAATAGAAACTTGAGTTCTAGGAAATGCCAAAAATATGTACAAAAGTATGTGGAAAAAAGTTTGTTTTTGTTTTAAATTTGAACATTTATACATTTATTGACATCCTAAAGTCAAAGTGTGGTTATAAAAGTTGAATAAAACTAGGCACTTTCTCATTTTCTTACATGTTTTTATTCACCTATTCAACAAGTATTTGTTAAGCTCCTGCTATGGTCTGGACATAGAGCTGTGCATCAGGAAGCTCACAGGTCAGCAGGAACCACAGGCGGGACCCATGTTGGCACCATAGTGGGAACTCTTATAAGGACATTGTATACACACCATGAGAACAGGAATATTTATTTGAGGTGAGTTGGAGTTTGACAAAGCCTTTCCAGCAGAGATAAAATTTTTTGCTAAGGCTTAACAGATGACAAAAAAACCAAAAGAGCAAAAACATAACCTTCAGCCTCCCAGTAAACCACCAAGTCTATTTATTCACCCTATTACTGCCTGCACACAGGCTCATCAGGCAAACAAGATGTACACAGCTCCCAAAGAGTAAAATCAGGCCTCCTCCTGTCTCAGAAAACTTCTCCTGACACCGAACTTGATCCAACAAATATCTGCTGAACCCTAGGCTTGGATATTGTATTAGCCAGCGTTCTCTAGAAAGAATACGGAACCAATAGGATATAGATATCTATAGCCTATTATTAAATTGTCCATCTGTCTGTCTATTATCTTACATAGATATATAGATGATACATATCTATATAGTTGATAGATAGATAGACAAATGGCTAAGAAAGGCTTCTCATGTATAGGGGAATTGGCTCACATGACTATGAAGACTCAGAAGTCCCACCGTAGGCTGATCTGCAAACTGGAGAACTAGGGAGGTCAGTAGCAGGGTTCAGTCCAAGTCCAGGGGCCTTAGAACCAGGGAAGCTGATGGTGTAGCTCTCAGTCCAAGGCTGAAGGCCTCAGAACCTAGGGGAGAGGGGTCAGTGAAGGGTGCTCTGGCAAGTCCTGGAGTCCACAGGCTGAAGTACCTGCAGTTCTGATGTCTAAGGGCAGGAAAAGAAGGGTGTCCCAGATCCAGGAGAGTAAGAGATAGAGAGAAAGAGACAGAGGGCAGAAAGAGAGAGAGAGAGAGAGAGAGAGAGAGAGAGAGAGAGAGAGAGAGAGAATTCACCTTTCTTCTGCCTTTTTGTTCTATCTGAGCCCCCAGTGGACTGGATGGTGCTTATGCACATTAAGGGTGGATCTTCCCCATTCAGTCCACCAGCTTACATGCCCATCTCCTCTGGGAAGAGGAGACACAGCCAGAAATAATGCTTTACCTGTTATCTAGCTATCCCTTCGTCCAGCAAAGTTGATGCCTAAAATTAACCAACACAGAGAAACACCTCAAAAAAGTCCATTGCAATCCACCATCACAGATGGAAAAATAAATACAATGAGGATGGTTCTCAAGCCTTTCTGCTTCTTAGATGACAGCAGCTCAAAGGAAGAAGCTGTGTAGCTGTGTTTTATTTCTCTATAATCCCAGTCAAGAGACATTTCGGTATTGAAAATGGTTTATAATTATAGGCTCTGGAACCAGACAATCTATGTTTAAATCCCAGTCTGCTGCTTCATAATTCTGCTACCGTGGGCACCTGGCTTAGCCACTGCTTCCATTTTCTTTCCTGTAAAATGAGGATTAAGGTGGTATGTTCTCAACTGAATTGTTAATAGGGATTCAAAAAGTTCAACCATGTAAGTCAATTAGAACCATATGCCTGAAATGTTATAAAACAATACTTGCTGGCCATCATTGGTGTCCTCCATTTCTGGCACAAAATAGGTGTTCAGTAAATGTTTAACAACAGAAGGCTGTGTGCAGTGTTTGATCATAGAGAAGCCCCCAAATAACACGGGATTATTCTTCTTCTGCATTTTACAGAGATGGAAATAGACCTGAAGAGGTGAAGAGGCTCATCTAAGATCACGGAATAAATGAATCCTGTTTGACCCCACGGTTAGAATCTGGGGGGGGTTAAAATCCATGTCTGGATTTTTTGTCCAAAATGATCTGGGCTAGAAGAGAGTTAAGGGAAGATATTGGGGTTGTTGTTGACGGGTGGGAGGTGGGATTCTGGGGTGGATGCAGTCCTCGCTCTGCCCATTTTCACATATACATCATAGCATACACCAAGATAATCCACTGAAATTTTATGATTGAAGCCACAAGAACCTAGAATCTCAACCTCCAATGACCTCGAGAAGTCAGGCAAGGTTCTTACCCAGGGCACTCATCCTTTGCCTTAAGGAAAAACACTTGAAACTGAGTAAGTCTCCTTTTTCTGTGCCACAGATGGCTGGAAGAAAAAAAAAAAACGAAAATTTATAAAAGTGACAAGCAGCCCTTGGAATCTGGCCACGTGGCAGGATAGAGTATAAATGTCTTTTCTTCTCTTGGCAAAGCAGAGAGGGAAAGCTTGTGATTTACTCAGGATAGGACGCAGGTAAAGGTGACCTACCTGTCCTTTCCCAACTTTGAGAGTGATTTGAATCAAAACACAGTCTCCTAATATCTGGGGTCTAGAGAAGAGTGTGCCCCACTCCCCATTTCCTAAGTCATAGCAACAGAAAACCTCTTAGAAGTTGGATTTTCTAAGGTCAGAGAGCCAGCCTTGAAACCCCTGTGGAAAAGGCCTTCACAAGAATAAATGAAAAATCACAGTTCAGGTGTGTTTTCATTTTAGATACCAGAAAGGCCCTGAGCTGAGTCTTGTTTTTCCCATATTTTGTTTCTTGCCTGATTCAACCGTGGTATCTTGAGCTGTCAGAGATTTTAAAGGTTTTATTCTGCCACCAAATACTTACTAAATTCCTTAACGTGGTTTGGTGGTGCTGTGTGCTCCTCCAGTCTTATCTGCACAGTGGTGAGGGCATGGCCCGGACTTGGCCACTCAGATACCTTGCAGCTTCCAGGCCACAAAAAAGTGCTGGAATGACAGGGCATGTCACCCAAGCAGAGCCAAACAGCCTTTTGCCCTGGACAAGATAGACAGACACTGAAAAAACAGATATTTTTCTGGTGGGATTGATACACTGGGAGAATATGGATTTGGACAGCCTGGAGGACTCTCCTCTGCCTCTTGGACACAGGTCTTCTGGAGAATGAAGTAAGCGACAATGCATGGGGAGAAAGTGCTTTGGTAACTCTGAGTCATCATTTAGGTCGTCGAGGCCATGGTTCTGACGCTATTTCTTCTAGTTTTGTGGCTACCTTACTATTGTCGCAAGAAGGTAAACACGTGACTTCCCTTTTCTTAGAGTTTAGTTTTTGTCACAGGACCCAAAATACCCCTGGCCAATAATCGTGGTTGATAAGGCCTGGCATAATTAGGTTTCTGCTAATATCTGCCTTCTCATATCCCCCACTTTTTTTTAAAGCTTCCTAAACATGCCTTGGCCCTTTCCTTGATCTGACAAAGTCCAGCTCAACCTTCAATTGCCACTTTGCTATCATCTTTTCTGAGAGGCTTTCTCTGAACTTCCAGGGTGGAAGGAGTCCTGCCGCTGTCCACAGCATGGTATCCTGTCTCTGATGCTAATGATTACCTCTCTGTCTTCTTTGCTCTGTCCTGCACTAAACTGCAAAGACCTTGAAGACAGGAAGTGTACCAGGTTCACCATCGCATCCCCAGTACTCAGTGTGACCAGGTATAGAAGGGAGGTCAATGAATGGAGTGGAATGAATAGAGGATGGTGTATTTCCGAAGTGCAGGAGGGAGTGAATGAGCGCATGAGCAAAGATGGGAAGGAATGAACACTGACAAAGCATCTGCTGTGTGTTTGCAATAACACTAAATTCTCAGCAATGGCTCATTTCTTTTTTTCTTTTACTATGAGTGTCACTTTATTAAACACAACAACATGGGATTAATGCCTCCATTTTTTTTTTTTTTTTTTGAGACAGAGTCTTTTTCTGTCACCTAGGCTGGAATGCAGTGGTATGATCTCGGCTCACGGCAACCTCTGTCTCCCAGGTTCAAGTGATTCTCCTGCCTCAGCCTCCTGACTAGCTGGGATTATAGGTGCCTGCCACCACACCTGGCTAATTTTTGTATTTTTAGTGGAGATGGGGGTTTCACCATGTTGGCCAGGCTGGTCTCGAACTCCTGACCTCAGGTGATCCACCCGCCTTAGCCTCCCAAAGTGCTGGGATTACAGGCATGAGTCACCATGCCCCTCCTAAGGCCTACATTTTATACACACGAAAGGAGACCCAAAGAAATAAAGTCCTTTGTCTGAGAAGTATAACTACAATGTTTGAGCTCATAGCTGTGAACCCTTTTGTGTACAGTTCTATAGTTCAAGTTTTTTTCTTTTTTAACCACTTATAGAACAACAGATTAAGACATGAACCTCAAAGTTTGCTAGAAGGAGCACACATGACAACATAAACAAGGTGGCTTAATATGAAATGACACAAGGGATTTAAATCAATGAGGCATAAACTCAGTGATAGAGAGACACGAGGTTGAGAGGCATTGATCTCACTCCAAGATCTGTTCTGTTGCCCCAGTAAGAAGCAGTTTTTTTTTTTTTTTCAGACAGTCTTACTCTGTCACCCAGGCTACAGTGCAGTTGCATGATCTTAGCTCCCTGCATCCTCCACCTCCTGGGTTCTAAGGGATTCTCCTACCTATTGAGTAGCTGGGATTACAGCTGCACGCCACCATGCCTGGTCAATTCTGTATTTTTAGTAGAGATGGGGTTTCACCACGTTGGCAATGCTGGTCTCGAACTTCTGACCTCAGGGGATCCACTCACCTAGGCCTACCAAAGTGCTGGGATTACAGGTGTGAGCCACCTCGTGAGGCCACAGGAGTTCTCTTGATGCCATTAAAGAGTCACGTAATGGCTGGGCGTGGCGGCTCACGCCTGTAATCTGAGCACTTTGGGAGGGTGAGGTGGGTGGATTACAGGCATGAGCCACCTTGCCCGGCCGAGAAGCAAATTTTAAGTATTGTCAAAATGGCCTACAGGCAACATATGAAGACCCTGTCTCTACAGAATTTTTAAAAATTAGCAGGGCGTGGTGGCATGCACCTATGGTCCCAGCTACTCAGGAGGCTGAGGCGGGAGGATCACTTGAGCCCAAGAAGTCGAGGTTGCAGTAAGCCGGGATTGCACTGCTGCACTCCAGCCTGGGCAAGAGAGCAAGACCCTGTCTCAAACAAGCAAGCAAACAAACAGACAAACAAAACCCCTAAACCAAAAGCCCCCAAAACCCATTGCCTATTAGAAATGCCTAAAACTGGAATGGATACTCTGAACCTGAGGAGTTTTGTCTGCAACAATAGACTATTTCACATTTGGTAGTGAGGTTGAAGAGAGAATTTAAGAGTTCTCCCAGTCTGAAGGTTGGTGATAGATTAACCGTGCTTGTTTGAGGCACTTCCTGGACCCTGTGCCAAAAAATCAGGCATTCAGGTTCCAGACATAGGCAAAGAGGTGCATGAGCTTTTTTATGGTCATTCCGGGCAACGCTGAACAGTTCTGGCTCAGTATCCTGGAGGATGTGGAGGGCCCAGCAGGTAAGCGGTGCATGACCTTGTGCTGGCTGCTCGGGGTGCCTGGTCAGAGAAGGCACTGGTCCTCTGAGTAGAAGTCCTGTAAGGAGACACATACCAGAACTTTGAGGGTGTGGTGGCCTGTTAATATGCACTGCGGCTCTGTGCAAGGAGCACCCATTTGCTGCTGATGGTGCTTAGGGTATACTTAAGTCTCCTGGAGCTAATCTAGCATGTCTGGCTGTCTATTAGAGAGAGAGAGAGAGAGACAGAGAGTGTGTGTGTGTGACAGGGAGAAAGAAGTTGGCCAAGAGCCCATTTGAGTGGAGAGGAGGGTACTCACCTGTGAAAAACGAAGCCCATCTGCTGGCTAGAGCTGCTTTTTGAAAAGCCCACAGCCTAAGGGGGCAGATTAGCTCCATGCAATATGCTTTGTGTTTTATTCTGTTTAATCTGCTATCTGCATTAGCCAGCATCATTTTTATTTTACAGACAAGGAAACTGCAACTTCAAGAGACCAAGAAATGCACTCTAGAAGAATAGCCAGAGACCAGATCAGGTGAGACCATTCAAGAATGTTTGGGCCAATTAAAGATTTTGGATTTCCTGTTAAATGCAAGGGGACACTGCTGAAAAGCTATAAGCAATGGGTTGACAAAGGGTGCCTTTGGCTGCTGTATAGTAGTGAATTGTAGTAGGGGAAGTAAAAGAGGCTGAGACCAGTTAAAGAGCTGTTTAGCACTGCACATGAGGCAAGAGAGTGCCTAGGATTAGCATAGTGGTGGTGAAGGAGTTTGAGATGTATTTTGGAGGTAGACTACCTGTGGAAGTTCCCCCCAATTGAAGAGCACTCTGGACTTATTCACTGGGCAAATAAAGTTGAGGACATGACACTGAGAAGGGCCAACCTTCAATTGTTGAGTGAGAGTCATGGACACACCCTGAGTCTCCTGTGCAGATGACATACGATCTTCCAACCCCCCCTGAGATGTCTCTCTGGAAGGAATCCTCCCAACTTACAAAGAGCATAAACTTTCAAGGATGGTAATTGGTCACAATTGAATGTCAGATGTCTTCTTGAGCACGCTACTGCCCTCAAACCCTTTCTAGAGCAGGAGGAGTAAGCTTAGAAAAGGCTAGGAGGGTTTGGGAGACTAGTGGTGGAAAATCAATGTTAACTGGGCCCCTACTGCATGCTACATACTAAGCTGGACACGTACATACAACTTCTCATTTAATTCTCCACACTCTGGGATTGTGTGGACCAGGAAGGCGAGGCTCGGGGATTCTGAGACACTGCCATAGTCACACAGCAGGTAAGTGGTATAGCTGAGATTTAAACCTGCATCTGTGTTCAAAATGCAGATATCACAGCATATGTTTGACATACCCAAGACTAAGGGCTCTAACATGGTGATGCGTGTGGGTGCTGGTGGAGCGAGGCCTTGGGAATCATGAGGGACCATGCCCGCCCCTATCTGCACTGCACGTGGCCCAGGTTTAGGTGACATTTACTAAGACCCAGTGGCAGACCAGAGCATCAACACACATGTGCATTAATATGGACAGGACAATTTTAGAGACCTACTAGTGGGTGTATAAAAAAAGAAGAAATAATTTTACCAAGCATTCTCTTGATCTCAGAATTTCTTAGCAATAGCATTTGCTGGTGTTTGAGGTCTTCTCTGCGCCAAGGGCAGCATTGGGGTTCCACTGAGCCCCAGAGGAGGGTGAGAGAAGGATGCTCAGAGCAGGTGTCACAAGAGGAGAGAATTGGGCTGCCCTGGGAGCAGAGCTCTTGCCGATCTCCAGCTAGATGTCTGCTGGGCACTGCTTGCAACCTGCCTCTCTGGAATTACAGGTAATAAGGGAGGGCTGATGTTAATGGTTTATGACACGAATTCATTTTGAGAACTATATGCTTCACCCATCGCTTTTATTTTTCAATTTGGATCTGTTGGGTATTAATAGCTTTGGGGCTGTGTTTTCCATTTTAATCTTGCTTTTTCTCATTTCCAAGTAGATTCCTTCTTTCAATTTACACAAACATTAAACCTCTATTTCCTGCAGCCCCGCACTCCCCTGCAATATTCTCTCTGCTGACCTTGTGAGAAAACTTTTCTTTCAGGTGTGAACTTTCCTTATACTTAGCCTAACCTCACCAGCCACAACCACCTTAGTCTTTAGCCACCTTCTGCTGGTTGTAGTTTATCAATGACATCATGGCATTTGGGGCTGCAAGGAAGCGATGGCTCAGGCCAATAGAAGCTTCAAATACACAGGTCTTTAATATCTCACATAATGAAATGTTCAAGGCAAACAGTTCTAGGGATGTTAATTTGGAAGCGCCACTATTTCAACAAGGATACAGATGCTTTACATCTTTCTGGTTTACTAGTCTTAGGGAATATTCCTCCTTTCCCCTACCCTGCCCGATGTGTCTCCTCATTGTAAGAAGCCTGGACAGTTTCAGGCATCCTGCCCATCATAGCCATGTCTACAGGAAGGAAGGGGAATTTTTTTCTGGCTTCTTTCTTTTTATGGGCAGAAGACTTTCCCAGAATCCCCTCATTGATCAAAATAGAAATCCTCCTTTTCCCTGGACCCCAACTAGACCACATGCCTAAACCTATCACTATATGGCAAGACTTTGATTGGTCTGCACAAATGATAATTCATTTCCTAGGGCTGGGACTGTCTTGTCAGACCACCTTATTGGCTGATACTGGAACAAAGTCTAAGAGGAGTACAGGTATTGTGGCAGCAGACGCTGTTGCAGGTGATAGCTTTTTGTCATCTATGTGGCTTTGCTCACGCTGTGTGCTTTTCTGTCCCATCTTCTCCTGTTGCCCCTTGACCGCAAACACAGGTAACACCTGGATTACCTGGTCAGACGTTAAGAGACAGCACAGCTGCTACCTTCTCTGGATTGTCCTATTTTCATCATTTCTCACCTACAGTCTCATAGTGCCCCAGGCACATGTCAAGCACTGCATTTGTAATGCTATCTTTATAATAATCTTGTTTTCCCACTAGATTGTGAATTCTTTGAGGGTAGAGGCTGAGTCTTATTTAAGTGTCTCACCTCAGAGCCTGGCATCCTAGAACAAATGCTGAGTAAAACTGTTGAAGAGATGAAGGATGAGTGGCCCCAAGGAAGGGGAGATTGAGATATGCCCTCAGCTTCTTCCTGCCTTGAAGTGTGTCCCCTAGAACATCAGGCATCAGCAACACAGAAGTACTTGTAGTTCCCCAAATAAGCCATGCTCTTTTGTGCCCCTGAATCTTAGAATATTTTGTTGCTACCACCTGCAAACTCTCACCTGGGGTCCCACTCCACTGCCCAACCACTGCCTGGGGGAGTCTCTTCCATCATTTAAAAAGAACCATCTCCAACGTGAGGAGGCCTAGTCTGGAAATCTTTCTAAAATCTGAACACTGTTTTCTCCATACCCCTATTGCACTTTACGCGTATGCCCATTGTCGAGGGAAAATTTAAAAGTCTTTCTATGCATTCGTTTTCTCATCTGATAAGAGGAATGATGTCTTGGTCGGTTTAGGCTGCTATCATAGAATACCACAGACTGGGGGACTGGAGCAGTGAACATCTATTTCTACAGTTCTGGAGGCTGGAAAGTCTGAGATCAGGGTACCAATATGGCTGTGTTCTCTTAAAGGCTGTCTTCCTGGTTGCCACGCAGCCACTTTCTTGCTGTGTCCTCATATGGAGGAGGGAAAGAGAGAGAGCAATTGCATGCTCCGGCCCCTTTATACTTTTCTAAGGGTACCAATCCCAGGGTGGGGTTTTCACCCTTACGACCTCGTCCTACCCCAATTAAGTCTCAAAGCTCCACCTCCAAATACCATCACATTGGGGATTGTGGCTTCATACATATATTTTAGGGGGACACAGACTTTTAGTCCACAGCAAATGATAAACTGCTTGTTCCTAGTTTTGAGGAGTCCATGGGGTTAATGGATTCATAGCTCTTAGGAAAGAGAGCACTTGCTACCAATGAAGCATTCAGTGCATGTTGTTGTTGATGGTGGTGGTTGCAGCATGCATCCCCCTCTATTGTACAGGCCTGGTTGCTGTTTTTCCTTCTCCAATGTGCTATGGGAATTCTGCAAGTAAAGACCATATCTTGCCCATCACTGACTCTCCAGATCTCAGCAGATGAGGCACAAAGACAGTTTGCTGAGGACTGAAGACTGAGGACGGGTTAAGTGAAGATGAAAGCTTTCTTCTTGGAAGAATGGCACCAGCTACCCTTTATATCTCTAGAAAGAGCGAAGAGGAAGATGCAGCGGGAAGCTTGCCGATTGCACCGTAGGAAGTGCTTCCAAGATCTTCCAACCCCCTACCCCAAACCACAGAACCAACACACGCCAATAAACATCTCTGCTAAGGTCATCTCTCTGCATGTTTGGGGTGGATTGAAAATTAGGAGAAGAGATACTTGTAAATCACTGGATCGAGGGTCTAGTCCTGCTTTTTCCATAGACTCTATGAATGGCCTTGGGTGAACTTTCACTTCTTAGTTCATAAAATTCAGGAAGATAAGATGGGTGATATCTCAGGTTCTCAGCATCACAGGCATTTAAAAATGAATAAAATATAGGATAAAAATGAGACACACTGTGGTTCTAAGGGCTTCATAATTTTCCTTGAAACCCATCGATGGGATAGGACAATTATGAAACATTAACCGCCAGAATGACAGGACTGATCTTGGGACTAGGGGCTTCCCAGACCAAAGACAAGTGGGGGGAGTAGAGTCTGGATCCAGAGGTCCCTCATGTCTGGCCTCATCCTGTCACCTGACAACCATGAGCACTTTGGCAAGCTATTGAAACGCTCTAGGCCTCAATGTTCTCATCTGTAAAATTAGGAGATAGAACCTACAATATAGGGTAGTTATAAGAGTGTGCTGGGAGCCGTGGCTCACGCCTGTAATCCCAGCACTCTGGGAGGCCGAGGCAGGCAGATCATGAGGTCAAGAGATTGAGACCATCCTGGCCAACATGGTGAAATGCCGTCTCTACTAAAAATACAGAAGTTAGCTGGGCATTGTGGTGTGTGCCTGCAGTACCAGCTACTGGTGAGGCTGAGGCAGGAGAATCGCTTGAACCCAGGACGTGGAGATTGCAGTGAACTGAGATTGCACCACTGTACTCTAGCCTGGGCAACAGAGCGAGACTCCGTCTCAAAAAACAAACAAACAAAAACACGAGTGATGTATGGACCCGCTACATGGTAAGTCCCCGCTCCTCTATTATGGTTATTAACGGAGAGAAGAGAAACTTTTTTTACAGTCATCGGGGGCAGAATTTGAGATGGAGCTTGAAAGATGAATACTGATGAAGTAGGTACAGAAAGGTGAGGAATGAGTCATATCCAAGCCTAGGAAATGAAGGTGATGTGAAGATAGTGGTGGTTTAAATGTGCATCACACATGATCTGATTCTCAAATCAACTGTATGAAGCCAGTGCTATGCCTGGCCCTTTTTACATGTGAGATGCCAAGGCTCAGAGAAGTTAAGTAACTTGCCCAACATCACACAGCTAGTATGTGGCTCAGCTGAGATGGGAATCCATGTAGTCCTGCTCCAGAGTTCATGTTCTTAACCCCTATATTCTTCAATGTTAATAAGAGTCTGGGAAGAGCTTTGACTATCAGGCTAATATCTTTGCACAGTTAGCTGGCATGATTTGGTGGCCTTGGAGAATGCAGAGGCTGGGTGCGGTGGCTCGCATCTGTGATCCCAGCACTTTGGGAAGCTGAGACGAGTGGATCACTTGAGGTCAGGAGTTCGAGACCAGCCTGGCCAAAATGGTGAAATCCCATCTCTTCTGAAAACACAAAATTAGCCAGGCCTGGTGGTACATGCCTGTAATCCCAGCTACTTGGGAGGCTGAGGCAGGAGAATTGCTTAAACCTGTGAGGCGGAGGTTGTGGTGAGCCGAGATCATGCCGTTGCGCTCCAGCCTGGGCAACAAGAGTGAAACTCCACCTCAAAGAAAAAAAAAGAAAGAAAGAAAAGAAAAAGAACAGCAGAGGTCACCTAGAGCCAGGCTCCTGTCCCCTTGCTTGCAAAGAAAGAAGGGCATCAGCCCTCTTTACTCTAAGAAGCCTCTACAATGCCCAGGTTGCCTGATGGCTGAGTCAAGCTCTCATGATCCTGGATCGCAAATTGGATCCTGGATGACACCCTTAATTGGATACTGAAAAAACTCTGTCTGCTGCACAATGGCTCCAACAGAAGAGTTATAGCTGTTTACTGTAACACACAGACAGTCCTATTAACAAGAATGATGGGAGGCTGCTCCTTGGCATTACTCTTAGCAAAAGACTTGACAAATATGCTTTGTAAATGAAGGCACTCCAACAGAGAAAACATGTAACACTCCCTCTCCCCGCCCCCACCCACCCCGCCCCTTCCTGGGGAGACTTCGCATGTGGAATCCTTTATACATTATTCAAGGCTCCATATTCTGACGATGTTCATCAATAGTGGTGCCTATGGCAGGGAGAAACTTGTATCAACTGACAAATGTAGACAAGGCAGGCTGCTTAACCCAGGAACAGCGGGTCAGAGAACAAACAGGGAAATTGATGGTGCCAGCCATATTTCTGTGGGAATGGAGGCCTAAATGAACACCATACGTCACAGCTTATCACATACTGTAGGAGGGAATTGTGAATGGTGCAGCGTGGCCTACTTAGGAATGCTGATGGATCATTCACAGCCAGCTTTTGTTCCAGGCTGGGGTTTGTCTTGTGTACAAAGATACTTGGGTGCCATAGAGTGTGTGCCTCCTTAGCTCCAGGCATTGGCAGTGGGCTCTGCTGAATGGAGAGGGACAGAGCTGTCCAAGTCACCATGAGCTCTGGTTACCATTGCACCTGCTAGACTCATGGATCTCTGTAGGGATACAGGCTGTGCACTTTCTAAGAGGAAAGAGGATGCCAGGGCTTTGGTCTCAGTTACATTAGGTGCTGGTCTCTCATTTATTAGCTTGTGGGGACAAAGTAGTGACCTGAGTCTCCAATACCTCACCTGGGAAGTGGGAAAATAACAGTACCTCCCTCACAAGATCAAAATCAGGATTGATTAATATGCAGGGATCTTTTCAAAGAAAGTATGGTAGCCAGGAAATGACCAATAAATGCTAACTGGAGTGCAGAGGCAGGATCCTGGCTCACTGCAACCTTTGCCTCCTGGGTTCCAGCAATTCCTGTGCCTCAGCCTCCTAAGTAGCCGGGAATACAGGCATGCACCACCATGCCTAGTTAATTTTTGTATTTTTAGTAGAGGTGGGGTTTTGACATATTGGCCCAGCTGGTCTTAAACTTCTGGCTTCAAGTGATCTGCCCGCCTTGGCCTCCCAAAGTGCCAGGATTAAAGAGCCACCTCGAATGGAAGGTTTAGAATGCTTACTTTGGAGTCCCAGTTCTGGTAACAAGTTAGTTATTCATGGGATCTTGGGAAGTCACATGGTCTCTGAGACTTAGTTTCCCCCTCTGGCAAATGAAAAATTTAATAGATAATATCAATAAAGAGCAGGATAGAGTATCGTCACCATAGAAAGCCATTGGAGAGAGGTGGTCTTTGATATTTTCTGGATGAAGAGTGACAGCCTGGGGCGGAGACCTCCACATTGTCTGCAGCTCTGAACGTCCATGGTGCCATGGGGAAGAATAATATTAATCCTCTGGGCAATTACGTTAGCTCTCTCTGTATTGGACAGAGATGAATCGAACCTCCCTCTCAAGAGGGAGGAAATGGAGAAGATAATGCTAAAATAAAACGAAAGTAAAGTTTATTGACTATTTTCCTGTGCATTAGGCACCTTTGAGCATCTCATTTAAAACTCACAACCCTGTCAGCTGTATTATTATCCGCATTTGGCTGACTGCCATAGACACCAAAAAACTCTAGAGCACACAAAGGAGAGGAGAGTTGGCAGGGGGCATTCTGAATCCATGGCAGAATCATCTTGGAGGGTCCATGTTGCCCATCCCCGCTTCCACCCCCATTGGAGAGGCATCAGGAAGCCTCTCTGGGAAACTTTTATATCAGTTGGTTCAAAATGGCCATTCTTCTATTTATTTTGATTTCTTATTTTTCTGGGTACATAGTAGGTGTATACATTTATGGGGTATATGAAACACTTTGATACAGGCATGCAATGTGTAATCCTCACATCATGGAAAATACGGTATCCATCCCCTCAAGCATTCGTCCCTGTTAACAATCCAGTTATACTTTTAGTTACGCTAAAATGTACAATTAAGTTATGATTTACTATAGTCACCCTGTTGTGTTATCCAATACTAGGTCTTAATTCATTCTTTCTATTTTGTATCCATTAACCAGCCCCACTCCTCCCCACCCCCACGCGACCCTTCGGAGCTTCTGGTAACCATCCTTCTACCCTCCATCTTTATGTCAGAAGGCCATTTTGAAGCGAGGCTGCACAAGTTCATTCTGTTCCTGGCCAGACATCCAGGCAGCAGTAAAACCGCCCAAGCTTCTGATGAGGAAAATTGGCCTTTGTCTTTTTCAATGAGCTCACATCTAGAAAGAGCTATAGCAGCTGAGAAAGGCTGTGGCAGCATCAGGGGCAAGGCTGGGGGAGTCAGCTGGAGGGTGTTCCTGGCAGGAGTCTGTGCTGGGGAAGATGGAGGGAACACACACACGCACCTGTGGTCTGAGGGGGAGATCACTTGGCAGCCAAGGAAGACCAGCAAGCGACTTCAGACAAGCCTCAGAGTCTCCAGAAGGGCAGGGTGCCTCACAGCCATGAGGACCACCACCGCCTTCCCTCTATGCCATTATGACACTGTAGGTGAGGTGGAATCTCTAAGTAAATACATTTTCTCATGCATTCCTTTATTTACTTATTTTTAAATTAATAGGTCAAGATAATCTATATCTACAGTGTAAACTGTGATGCTTTGATATACATATACATTGGGGAATGGCTAAATCAAATTATTTAACATATGCAGGATCCCACATATCACTTTTTTTGTGGTGAGAACTCTTGGCAATTTCCAAGGATACACAAGATATTGTTTTGAACCATGGTGTTCACGATGCACCACAGATCTCTAGAACTCATTCCTCCTAATTTTTTTTTTGTTGCATCCTATGACCAATATCTCCCCAATTCCTCCATCCCCCAGCACCTGGAAATCACCATTTTACTCTGTTTCTACCGGTTCAACTTTCTAAAATTCTAAGCATAAATGAGATCAGGAGGTATTTGGTTTTCTGTGTCTTGCTTGTTTCCATGCTGTTGCAAATGATAAAATTTTCTTCTTTTTTAAAGATGCATAGTATTCCATGGTGTAATATATATTACATTTTCTTTATCTATTCATCTGTTGATGGACACTTAGGTTTGCTTCTGTATCTTGGTTATTGTAAATAATGTGGCAGATATCTCTTTGATATACTGATTTCATTTCCTTTGGATGTATACCGAGCAGTGGGATTGCAGGATCATATGGTAGTTCTATTTTTAATTTTCTGAGGAACCTCCATTCTGTTTCCCATAATAGCTGTGCTAATTTACATTCCCGCCAACAATGTGCAAGGATTCCCCTTTCTCTACATCCTCACCAACGCTTGTTATCATTTGTCTTTTTGGTAAAAGCCATTCTAACAGGTGTCTAACACATCCCTTCCCTGCTTTTCACTGCCAAAGCATGCTCACTCTGAGCCTCCCAAGTTCACACGGCCAGTAAGTGGCAGAGCCGGAATGGACACTTTGCATTTGTCTGAGACATCAAGCCTCTGCACTTGCTGTTTTTTCTAACTGGGGCAACACCATCTGGTGAAAGTATAACACATCCCACCAACGCATGCCACACAGGCAATCTTAAATTTTGGAGTAGCCATATTTAAAAAAATAAATTTTCACAATATATTTTATTTAACTCAGTTATCCAAAATATTGTCATCTCAACATTGGATCAACATTCAACATTATTCACGAGATACTTTACATTATTTCCTTCATATTAGGTTTTAAAATTCAGTGTGGATTCTATTCTGATGGCAACCCCCATTCAGACTGGCTGTATTTGAAGTGCCCAGGGGCCACATGTGGCTCGTGGTGGATGTGTTAGACAGGGCAGGTCTGGAGGGCAACCTCCCAGCTCACAAGTCACCCCCTAAAAAGCCTTCCCTGGCTTCCAACCAGAGCAGCAAACACACTCCTCTCCATGCCTTCTGTATCACATCATGAATCATCATACCACTGCCTGTTCCTCTTACTGTTGTTATTTTTATCATCTGTCTCTCCTAACAGAATGTAAGTTCCCAAAGGAATGTACTGCTGTGTCCTTTGTGTGTAGAACAGTGCCTGGTGCACAGAAGGAGCTCAGTAAACATAACGATGTGTTGAACAGATGAATGAATGTTTTTCTGCATAAAGGGATGTCTGAATGCATGGCTAATAACAAGGCTTATGTAAAGGACATAGGGGAATAGGAATAGGAGGACCTCCTTGGCCTCCCCAGGTATGGTCTCCCCCGTGCAGTAATTTGTAAACTGGAAGATTCCCTCTCCAGCCAGGACTCCTTTCTCTGTATTCCAGGAGTTGGTGATGTACCTTCTTTTCTAAGTTCTTCCAGAGCAGGTACTTAAAGAAAAAGAAAGATCCAAGGTCTGTGTGTATCTATTTGTCATCTATGCTAATTTGCATTTAGTTCGTATGTAATTTGTAAGGTGGCAAAGCCCCGACATACTATTGCAGCCTGGGAAGCCAGGCTGTTTATCAGCTCCTGCCTGCTGCAGCCATTGAATAATTCTTGGTTGCCTATAAACAACAATCTACCTGATTCATTCAATTTGACCTTTACAGGCATTCACCATACAGATGACTTTGGTACAGCGTTCTAGAATGCAGGATCTCACACACCTGGAACTCCTGGAGCTGTTCTTTGCCCCTCAGTCTGTGACAAAAGGGTGGATCAACTTCCTTAGGGGAATGATAACCTTTGCTAGTCAAAGCTTAACTTAGAGAATTACTGAGCAATGTCTTGTTATTTCAAGGAAGTCAGTGTGTTGATGTGTATGCAATATGTACACACCTCTGGGCTTTCCTGTAGCCTACAGACTTGTACTGGATTTGTCTGTCTTCTACATTGGACACTGAGTTCCTTGTGGGATGGAAACATGTCTTGTTCATCTTTGTAACTCTAGCTCCTAGCCCAGGGCCTAACACACAATATATGCTTTTGTTGAAAAAGTAAATGAACCAGGTGACCCTACAAAGCATTCATTCAAAGTTTTTTATTGAGCATCTACTATGTGCTGAACCAAGTTCTAGCACCTGAGACAGGTCAGTGAACAAAACAGACAAAAATCCATGCCCTTATGGTGCTTACCTACTAGCAGAAAATTAATTTTTTGAATCGTTTCCTCTTTTCCAAAGAATGTCAAAAAGTTATTCTTTTTCCTGCTATTATTGAAAATTCCCTTGTAAGAGTGTTAAGAACCTCCGGGGTTCTTTCTCTGCCAGTTACCATCTTGTGTGTTTTCTTATCTGTAAAGGAAGAAAATGAGCCTGCAAAGGGCGGTCGGAGGAACTGAATGAGGCAGTGCTTGTTACTGTAGAGTGTGGTGCCTGTCCCAGACATTGTAAACACGTGGAGGGTGTTTCTGGTACTAAGGAGTCCTGTGTTCAGTAGGGAAGGAGGTCGAAGAGTGGGTTTGGGTTTGAGCCAAAGAAATAATGAGCAGGTCCAGGTGGGATATTTCCAGAGACCAGAATCTCTGTGTATGTCTTGGATGACAGTGGGAAGGGGTCAGGGAGGCCTATGAGGTTCCATGGCAATGACCACAGGATTTCTGGTGTTAGGTAATTATAACTTGGATGCTGTGGAGAGGCAGAATTGCCAAGAACCAGGCAGCAGGTCCCTGTGAGCAAAGAAAGCCACAGGAACAGCCACTGTCTCTATTCTCCCCAGATGGCTGCCAGATTCTAGTGGAAAAGGAGGAGGGCAGGACACTCCACCCCATAGCTCGGTGCCTCCCCAGAAGTGTGGATTTCTGGAACCCTGGTGGGGCTTGGAGGGCTCCCCGGGATGACAAGAAGAACAAGGGTCTCTAAGTGAGGATGCAACATGGTTCGCAATGTTTCAGAGCATTCTGGATCCTTCAGAGCCTGTGCACTGGAGTCAGAAGATCCAGGTTTGACTCTGGGCTCTATCACTGGTGGCTGGGTGACCTTGGCATGTCACTTAACTCCAATCAACCTCAGTTTTCCCATATGTAAAATGGAAGTGTACTCATTTGTACTCAGCTCATGGTGTTTTAGAGAGGTTAAAATGCGATAATTTGTATGAAACCCTTAGGACACTGTATGCTACATAAAAATTCCCAATAATTCCTCTACAGAAGTCCCTTCCCCCCAGTCTGTCACCTCTTTTCCTTTCTTTCCACCACTCCAGGTCCCCTTACTTTATCCTGTTGCCATACTTTGAATTCATGCCAATGCCATCAGATCTTCAGAGTTTCTTCAGAGAGGTGCAACTATAAGATGAACAACTCTTTATCTCACTTACATTGATCATGGCTCATAGCTGCATCTCACTGTGTTATTGGACTCTTCCCCAACACCTTCCTCCAGGTGGAAAAGGAAAAGGGGACCCAAGGAGATAAAAGGCAAATCAAGAAAAAAAATTAGAAAAAAATGGATCGCCAATCTGAAATACACATAAGTATGTATGAGTGAAAGGTTTCCAGGAAGGAAGTTCAACCAAAAAGAAAATGATGATTTATTTTAATTAAGTGAATACAGTAAAGAAATGTTTAAAAAGTTAACCTGGCACCTTAAAATAAAACAGGATGATAAGTTCTTTGCTGGCAAAGCTACAATTTCTCTGTTGGATTTTGGATCTGGCTTTTATTATTAAGGCTGGTGCTGAAAGCTGGCATTTTGACAGGAACATGGAGCGTTTGTCACTATCTAGGAAAGAGATAGATGTTGAATGACATTTTGGAAGAAATGTATACATTTTGGGTCTAAGTGCTGTTTCTCCTTACCAGGAAAATTCCACCAGCAAATAACTGATTGGTT
The DNA here is from genome assembly GCF_001604975.1 of Cebus imitator. Taxonomy (NCBI): domain Eukaryota; kingdom Metazoa; phylum Chordata; class Mammalia; order Primates; family Cebidae; genus Cebus; species Cebus imitator. The sequence goes on from NW_016107319.1 coordinate 3,527,954, forward strand.
ATCTCAAGTTCCCAATTCTCCTGGCTATTTAAATGAAAGCTAAATTAGATTTTTTTTCTAACCTTTGGGAAAAATGGAAAGAGGTTTTCTTCATGGGCTGCATCTTCTCCAGATAAGGCGACATCCTTGGCTAGAAAAATCTAATGGACACTTCGTCCCTGGAGGAGAGGTCACTGGAGGAACATAGAATGCACCCTTGCAGAATTGCTGAAGTCCAACATGAGGGAGAAGATCACTTCTGCCTCTGAGCCTCACTTTTTTGTTTTTGAAATGGAATTTCCCTCTTGTTGCCTAGGTGGGAGTGCAATGGCATGATCTCAGCTCACCGCAACCACCGCCTCCCAGGTCCAAGAGATTCTCCTGCCCCAGCCTCCCGAGTAGCTGGGATTACAGCCATGGGCCACCACGCCCAGCTAATTTTATATTTTTAGTATAGATGGAGTTTCTCCATGTTGGTCAGGCTGGTCTCAAACTCCCAATCTCAGGTGATCCACCCGCCTCAGCCTTCCAAAGTGCTGTGATTACAGGAATGAGCCACAGAGCCCAGCCCAAGCCTCACTTATTAATGCAAGTAGCTCAAGGGAAGAATGTGGGAAAGATGCAGAAGGATCTCAAGAATGCTTCCCAGGAGACCCGGGTTTCTGTCTCCCTCTGGCTCTGCTACTTACCAACTGTGTGATCCAGAGCAAGGCACCCTGTGACTTGGTTTTTTCAATACAAACAGACATCAGGAGGTAGGCATTTCCCCTGTTGCTATGAGGATCACGTGTGATGAAATGCAGGGAAAACCCTAGAACGTGCCTCAACTATATGCTACTGTAATCACAAAACTGAGTTTATGGCTCTAAAGGAGCAGGGGAATGAGGCTGTGACTGGGGGAGAGAAACAACAGGATGTGAAAGGCAACCTGGAGATGCAGGTTGATTAATGCCCACTTCCTGGCAAGCGAAGGGTGACTGGTGCTGGTGATAGAGTCTGCTTATGTCCCCACTCAAATCTCACCTTGAATTTCAATAATCCCCATGTGAGGGGAGGGCCAGGTAAAGATAACTGAATCATGGGCAGTTTCCCCTATACTGTTCTTTTTTTTTTTTTTTTTTTTT
>NW_016107319.1:3529119-3551944 GCF_001604975.1 Cebus imitator
GCTCACTGCAATCTCCGCCTCCTGGGTTCAAGCAATTCTCCTGCTCCTGCCTCAGCCTCCTAAGTAGCTGGGACTATAGGCAAGCACCAACACGCCCAGCTAATTTTTGTATTTTTTAGTAGAGACAGGGTTTCACCATGTTGGCCAGTATGGTCTCGATCTCTTGATCTCATGATCCGCCCGCCTTGGCCTCCCAAAGTGCTGGGATTACAGGTACGAGCCACCACACCCAGCCCATACTGCTCTTATGGTAGTGAATAACTCTTACAAGACCTGAAGGCTGTATAAATGGGAGTTCCCCTGCACAAGCTCTCTTGCCTGCCACCATGTAAGATGTGACTTTGCTTCTCCTTCACCTTCTGCCATGATTGTGAGGCCTCCCCATGTGGAACGGTGAGTCAATTAAACCTCTTTCCTTTATAAATTACCCAGTCTCAGATATGTCTTTATTAGCAGTGTGAGAATGGATGAATACACCTGTTATGCCGAGTTAGGTTGGGGTTTAGTTTCTTTCTTTGGACATTACTCTTCCAATTGCTCAGACACTGCCGTCCTTGTCTGGGTTGTTAAACAGTGACAAGGGGCTACGGATCTGCTATAAACAAGAGGTCAAGCTCTCCACTTAGAGTCCAAGCTGTTAGTTCAAACTGCACCATTTTGTAATCCCCCTGACATTTCACAGACCCTGGTCAAAGGGAAACATTCCACAGGGGTTCAGATCATAGGAAATATCCTTCCCAACCACCTGACTTTCTGATCATACCCTACTGGGCAAAGGCCCAACTGTAGGAACACTGCTATCATATCCTGCTGGGCAAAGGTCCAAAAAACAGCCAACCACATCCCACCAACAGCAGGGCCAAACTGCCTTATCATGGGAACACCTTACCAGTATCCTGCTGGTTAGCAAGCCATACTGCCCAGACCCCTTCCGCTCAGACCTGTCAGCACCCCAGCCTGTAAGCAGCGAGGGATGCTGGCGGTAAGCTGGTCCCCCACCTCTGCAGGTTTATGCTGACCATAAATGCCTACATTTGCTGTTGAGCTACCCTCTCTCTGTGTGTCTTTCTTTAACCCTCACCTTTCCTTCCAAACCTAACACAAGCCTGTGGCAGGCCAACTTCAGAAGGTGATTTGCGCTATGGGCTCTCTTGGCTCTTCACATGTTCTTTCTGTTTCATGACCTCGCGTTTCTTTCCCTTGGCCTACAGCTCCCAGCTGGACCTTGGAACTATTGCAACTTGGGGATCTTTGCTATCCTTACCAAGTCAAGAGTCTGCAGGAGAAGAAATCAAGTGATAAATCAAACTCTTCTCAAAGGGGAGAGTTTCGGCTCAGGTCTATCTGGATCACAGAAACCGCTTCTCCTCAATGGGCAGTAGAGCTTTGGATGTTTATATGACAATATTTTCTGGGCTAAATATCCATAGCAAAATTCTCCTGAATATTCTTTATCATTTCTAACTTTGTGGCGTGAATTCCTGCATCCTGTTTGTGAAGATCCTGACAGTGCTGAATTTTACCTGAGCCTTGTATTCCCTGGAAAACAGTTATTGTTTAAAAAAAATACCCCCACTGAGTGTAAATTAGTTCAAACCAATGTGGAAGGCAGTGTGGCGATTCCTCAAGGATCCAGAATAGAAATACCATTTAACCCAGCCATCCCACTGCTGGGAATATAAACAGAGGATTATAAATCATTCTATTATAAAGGCACATGCACATGTATGTTTATTACAGCATTCTTTCCAATAACAAAGACTTGGAACCAACCCAAATGCCCATTAATGATAGACTAGATAATGAAAATGTGGCATATATACACCATGGAATACTATGCAGTCATAAAAAAGGATGAGTTTATGTTCTTTGCAGGGACATGGATGAAGCTGGAAACCACCATTCTCAGCAAACTGACACAAGAACAGAAAATCAAACACCACATGTTCTCGCTCATAAGTGAGTATTGAACAATGAGAACACATGCACACAGAGAGGGGAATATCACACACTGGGGCCTGTCGTAGGTGGGGGGATAGAGGAAGCATAGCAGGGGGTAGGGGGATTGCGGAGGGATAGCATTAGGAGAAATACCTAATGTAGATGATGGGGTGATGGATGCAGCAAACCACCATAGCACGTGTATACCTATGTAACAAACCTGCATGTTCTGCACATGTACTCCAGAACTTAAGGTATAAAAAAAAATACCCCCACCCTTTCATTTTCCAGAGAAATGACTAAACACAAAGAAAGACTTTGCACTTCCATATTCCAGGATGAGGCCACCTCCACTTTTCCTCAATAACTCCCATAAAACTGTCTGTCCCTTTTCATGATTCCCTTAAGACTTGTGAATGACTTCCTTGCCTCTGTAAAACCCCAGACCCCCTCCTCTTCCATTGAGGCATCCTCATTAATGAATGTTCTCCCTATTGCAAAAGCTGAATAACATCATTTCCTGAATCGTCTGAATCATCATTTGTCCTTGATAATTCCAAGTGGAATAATTTTTTCCAGGCCGGAAAGAAATTCAGGTCCTCGTCAAGGCTGTAAAGGACTGAAAGCAAGAAGGTTACCTTACCGGGGAACCAGCAGGAATGTCCTAAATTAGCCAGAGCTAGACAAAGGAAGGAACAAAAGGAAAATTTGTATGCAAATGAATGGGCATTCAAAGCATTCTGCTTCAAGGCAAGCATCACATTGGTGGTAAAGAGGAAGGGTGTGAGGGTAATACAAGATGTCCTTATTGGCCCGTAAGTTTTTTCTATTTTATTATTATCTTGAATCCTGTAATATATGTCAACATTCTGGGGACCCTGGACTAAAATATGGACACATGCAAAGGCTAGGGCAAGAACACAAGACTGGGAATTGGGGAATATCTCTAAGTTTTCTGACTTTCAGAAGAATGCCCTTGAGTGCTGGAGTTTCCAGGGTTCCATTCTGAAAGCTGTAAGTATCTAGCAGTTTCACTCCTTACCTCAACTGCTGCTGCCAATCAATGAGCGGTGGGAAGGTCCAAAAGTCTAGTGCCTTTATTACATGTTCTGACAAACCAGGGATAGTTTCTGGTCCATGGGATCAGGCTGAATTTGGAACTTCACCTAGTTGGTTAGCTTCTTTTCCTTCGCTATTCTAATTTTCCCACTCCCTCATTGACTTCTGGACTTCTTTAGTCAATTACTTGTACTTCTTGGTTCAGGGTCTGCTTCTGAGAGATCGGATTTAAGACACTGCTGACTTTTCTGATAGAGGGAGGAAAGAAGAGAGGAAAGATGGAATGAAGAAAAGAAGGAAGAAATTAAGGAAGAAAAAGGGAAGAAAGGGAGGAAGGGAGGAAGGAAGGAATGAAGGAAGGAAGGAAGGAAAGAAGGAAGGAAGGGAGGGCGGAAGGGAGGGAGGGAGGAAGGGAGGGAGGGAGAAAGGAAGGAGGGAAGGAGGGAGGGAAGGAGGGTACATGCTTTCTCTACAGGAATTCAACTGAGGGACAATGGAACAATCCTTGACCTCTGATCAATAGCTCTGCATTTGAATTTCAGCTCTGCCCTCTTTGAGCTCTTTAACCATGAACACTGATACTTGCTCAACTTGCGTCTCAAATTCTTCAGTATAGACTGTTATTGACTCAAGATTGTTGCAATAATTAAGGTAATGCTTTTGTGTGCACTCAGCACACTGCCAGCTCATTCAGACACACCATGATGTTTCAAATGAAGAAAACCTTGAAAAGTGAAGAAACCCTGCCTTCTCTAGGGTGAGTTGATCCCAGCATTTCCCACCTTGTTCTGAAAATAAGTATTTTCCTATATCCTCTTCCTTCCTCAATGATTGTCTGCAGGTACAGGTAGTGTGTAATAAAGCAGGGAGAAATAGTGCGGTCTTAGTTTAGTAGATTTCGAATCCTCAAGGGCACAAACATCACCTAGGGACTTTGTTTAAAATATAAATTTTCAGATTCTCCCAAGAGATTCTGGTTCAGTGGATGTCGAATAGCCCTAGAAATCACAGTTTTTAAAAAAAATTATTTATTTAATTAGTTTTCTTTTTTTGAGACGGAGTTTCACTCTTGTTACCCAGGCTGGAGTGCAATGGCGCGATCTCAGCTCACCGAAATCTCCGCCTCTTGGGTTCAGGCAATTCTCCTGCCTCAGTCTCTTGGGTAGCTGGATTACAGGCACATGCCACCGTGCCCAGATAATTTTTTGTATTTTTAGTAGAGGCGGGGTTTCATCATGTTGACCAGGATGGTCTCGATCTCTTGACCTCGTGATCCACCCGCCTTGGCCTCCCAAAGTGCGGGGCTTACAGGTGTGAACCACCGCGCCCGGCCCAAAATTATTTATTTTTAACCAGCTCTGTGAGCCTAAGGCTGGTGATCCACAGACCTTATTTTTGGTGGCATTGCCCTAGGTTCAGAGGCTAACCCTGGCTGCCAGTGGTGGTCTTCCTCTTTGATGCTTTGCCCTTTGTTTGTTTCTGTGCATTATATCTCTTCCAGCTCTTTCCAGCCTGGGCTGGATGCCCAGTACCATTCCCTAAATTCCGCTGCTTAGCTGAGCTCTCAAATCCAACGGCCTCTTGATCCACTTTGCACGACTGGACTGACATTTAGCCCCACACGTTGATGAATTCATTCATGGATGTCAATGAGCACCTGCCCATTTAGTGCAAAACAAATGTGCTGATGTTGCTGTGAAATCCTGAGATGACACTGACCATCAATCACAGCACTCTGAGGGTCCACCTAGCCCTGGAAGGCAACAGATCCATTATGGCCATTTAAGACCCAGGATGACAAGGTGCCAAGGCCCTGCCGCATCTGCAGCTCCTCAGATGAGACAGTGTTCAGCCTGTGACTTTGACAGAGGATGTTGTCACTGCTGGTCATCACTTTCAAGTTTCTAGTCACTTATGCCTCAATCAATGTATTGGCTCATGAATATCATTCAATACTAACTGCAACTTGGTCCATGATGCCTCCACAGACCTGTCCAACAGCTTCCCCCACCCCCTGACACCTTAAGTTTTGGAATTATCTAAAACATAGTCTCCTTTGTTCCCTATACTATCCTGGGAGACACAGGATACAGTTATGGTTAAAAGACTTTCCTGTTTTCATGCTATTTCTTTTACCTCTTGAGAAACACTGACATCTAGCCCAGGTATCAGCAAATCTTTTGTCTCAAGAGCCAGATAATAAATATTTAAGGCTTTGCAGTCCAGATGTTCTTGGCAGCAATGAGTCACCTCTACCACTGCAGCAAGAAAGCAGCCACAGACAACAGGTAAACAAAAGTGGGTGTGGCCATGTTCTAATACATTTTATTTACAAAAACAGATTTAGTCCACTGACTATAGTTTGCAACACCTGGTCTCCTCCATCTTTGTCCATGCATTAATTCAACACATATTTATTGAGCATACCCATGTGCCAGTACCTGTTCTCACATAGCCTATAGCTTAATAGTGGGAAATAGACAGTAAAGAGCGAATGATACAATGATATAATTAAATTCCTACTTGCTACTGTTAGAAGCCCTCTGAAGGAGAAAGGTCAGGTGTGATGGAAGTAACAGGGAAATGGGAGCTTAGAGAAGTGAAGGCGGAGAGATGGAAGAAGAGTATGGGCCACTGAGCAGAAGGGGCAACGCTGGGGGTAGTCTTGAGTGGATAGGAACTTGGCAAATCAAGACTCAGGTACCATCATCCAGAAAGGGACGGTGACAGAGATGTCAGATCCAGAGATTGATGCTTCTAGGGATATTCATCTCCCCTCGAGAAGCAGTGGAAAGTCTCTGAAGTTTCAAAGCAGGAGAGCAACATTGGTAGATTTAGGTTTTAAAACAATCTATCTGGCTACAGTTTGAAGAGACAGGACAATAAATCCAAGTAGACCAGAGAGAAGATTCCTGCAGAACTTTATCAATTTTGTGGTAACACAAACTCTCACTCTATCTCTCTTTTTTTTGCCAGCCTCACCCATCAAGTCAGAGATTTGGTTAAATATTCATGGCTGAGACACCACATTGAGGCCAAGGCTGCTCACTGTCTGTGAAGCCACATCATCAGGGATGTTTCTGTTCTCAGGAAACAGTATTCCGATGTGCCGGAGCACAGAGTTCCAATGGGGAAAGATGAGTGGGGACGCTGGAAAGCTGGGTTGATGTCCGATTGTGTGCAGAGCCAGTTAACGATAAGGGGCACACTGCACTCCGGCCTGAGCAACAGAGCAAGACCCTGTCTCAAAAAATAAATAAATAAAGGACACAGACGTCTAGAAAACATAGCCCTTCCCTCCCCCTGCTACCAGGTTCTGCATTTCAAGGCCACCTGGACCTTCTGAAGCTTTGCTTATAGCCCATTCAAGTAGCGATCATTTTGCAGATACATTTTGAAGATGCTATAACATTGCAGACTGTCTGCATATTCTAAGGCATTTAATATCTCCACTTGGAACGCATTGATATGTAGATCATTAAGCAGAACAGATCTTCTCGGTGAAAGGAGTGATAATTGCGGGTTTCAAATGCCATTTTCATTTGCTATTTGGCAGGAATACCACAGTCACGATCTTCCCGTTTCTATTAACCACAAGGGCTGGGACAAAGTCATCCTAGCTTTCTGCAGGCAAGCCTTCATTTTCAGACTGTCAGTAACGTGGCCATTTAGGCAATAAGGAGAAATACACAATCGGTCCTTGAGATGGTCTGTAGGCGCTGCACCTAAGGTATTCACACCCTTGTGAAAGCCCCTCCCACATTAACCCAAGGTTGATCTGTGTGACCAATAGCATAGAGCAGAAGGGATGGCAAGATCAGGTTATAAAAGATACTGCAACTTCTGTCTTGGTCACCTCTCCCTTGTGGATCACTCAGGAAGAAACTGGCTTCTGTGCTGTGAGCAGCTCTACGGAGAGGCCCATATGGCAAGGAGTTGGAGCCTCTCGCCAACAGCCATGTGGGTGGGCTTGGACATGGGTTCCAACCTCAACCCAGCCTTGAGATTTTTGCAACCCCATTCAGCATCTTAAGGGCAAATGCATGAGAAATCATAAGCTAGAGGCAGCCAGACAACCTGCATTTGGATACCTGACCCTCAGAAACTATGAGATAATAAGTATTTGTTGGTGACATAGTTTAGCTGTTGTCCCCTCTATCGCTGATGTTGAATTGCAATTCCTAATGTTGGAGGTGGGGCCTGGTGGGAGGTGATTGTGTCATGGAGACAGATTTCTCATGAATGGCTTAGCTCCACCCTCTTGGTGCTGTTCCCCACAATAGTGAGTGAGTTCCTGCAAGATTTGGTTGCTTAAAAGTGTGTGGCATCTCCCCGCCACTCTCTCTCTCTCTTGCTCTGGCTCTCGCCATGTGAGATGGCAGCTCACTGCAGCCTCAACAGAAGCAGATGTTGGCACCAGGCTTCCTGTACAGCCTGCAGAACTGTGAGCCAATGAAACCCATTTTCTTTATAAATTACCCAGTCTCAGGTATTTCTTTACAGCATTGCAAGAATGGTCTAACACAGCTGACTTCGGTTCTAAGTGTTGGGGTAACTTATTACACAGCGATGATAACAGATACAGGAGAGGAAAGTGTTAAGTCATTAAGATAGTTAGCCTTGTATGAATGTCCATAACAAGTATGACAAGAAGGACCCATTATCTGGAGGGTAGAGACTGAGGCAGGATGTGTCAAGGGCTTAAAACTCCTTATTGTGGTCACCAACAAGTTTTGTGTCCTAGGGAAAGTCACTTTCCTTTTCTGGACTTTATTTTCCCTTGCTATAGAGGCACAAGGTTGGCCTAAAGAAACTTAAGGACCCAGAGTCCCTTTCCTGTTGCTTGGGTGTTTATTGGTGGACAGGTGAACCGAAAATAAATCTTGGGGCCCCAAATCACTAAGCTAAAGGGAAAAGTCAAGCTGGGAACTGCTTAGGGCAAACCTGACTCCCATTCTTTTCAAGGTCACCCCTTGGCTCACTGAGATAAACGCATATCTGATTGCCTCCTTTGGAGAGGCTAATCAGAAATCGAAATGAATGCAACCATTTGTCTCTTATCTACCGAAGATCTGTCTTTGCTTCAAGTTGTCCTACCTTTCTGGACTGAACCCATGTCCATCTTACACATATTGATTGATGTCTCATGTCTCCCTGAAATGTGTAAAACAAAGCTGTGCCCCGTCCACATTGGGCACATGTCCTCAGGACCTCCTGAGGCCGTGTCATGGGCATGCATCTTCAATGTTGGCGAAATAAACTTTCCAAATTAACTGATACCTGTCTCAGATTTTCAGGGTTCACAGATATAACAAACACCTGCTGTCTCACATGGGCACACATACGTGTGTGTACACATGTAGCCACCCACACTTAAAATATGGAGTCCAGCTAGCCATTAAAGGATGTTGAACTATACACCAGGCACTGAATCACACAAGAATTATCAATTAATCCTCTCATCAGCCAACATAAGTAGGTGGCTCTATTACCACTATTTACTAGATGAGAAAATTCAGGCTCAAATATTGCTCAGGGCTGTCCTGTTAGTTTTCTGTTGTTCTTTAACAAATTACCACATGTTTAGTGGCCTACAACAACTCGCATTTATTATCTCACAGTTCCTGTGGATCAGGACTCCAGGAAAAACTTGGCCAGGTCTTTTGCACGGGATTTTGCAAGATTGTAATCTAGTTGTCCAGGCTGCATTCTCCACTGCGTCTCAAGGGGTCTCTGCTAAGCTCCTTTAAGTTGTTGGTAAAATCTAGTTCTTTGCAGTTGTAGGACTGAGGTCCTCAGATCCTAAAGAGAGCCCCTCCCTCTCCATTAGCAGTTCACATAATGGTTCTCGGATTCTTCATAGCCAGCCAAAGAACCTCTCTCTCTCTTGAAAAGCCTCCATTTCTCTGTTAAGAGCTTTCATTTGATTAGGTCAAGCTGGCCAAGATAATAGCCCTTTTGACTAGTTCAAAATCAACTAACTTAGGACCTTAATTACATGCTCAAAACCCCTTCACCATTGTCATATAAGGTAACCTAATCATGGAGGTGACATCCCATCATATTCACAGGTACTGCCTCCACTCCAGGGGTGGGGACAATACTCAGTGGTGTGTGTGTGTGTGTGTGTGTGTGTGTATGTGTGGAGAGGGATTTGGTGTCATCTCAGAATTCTATCTACTACAGACACACAGTAGGAAACAGTGAAACTAGAGATGAAATTCAGGTCTGTTTGACTCCAGTGGCTTTAAATCACTTACCATACATCCTCTGCCAAGAGCTTTTTGAGGGCAAGGATCATGCTACTTGTCTTGGTCTCCTCAATGCTTCATCCTTAATAACTGCTCTAATATTTATCATAGACTGACCAAGATGCCTTTGATCGTTGGCTGGAGAAATCTAACTCCCAATGATTTAAGAAAGCAAGAGAAGTTGACTCTTACCTGGGGCATCTGGGGCTGGATACAGGGGTTTAAGCAATAGTCTCTGTCTCATTTCAGTGCTCTGGGCTTTATTCCTAGGCCTCTCCTCAAATGATGGTAAGAAAGGCCACTGGAAACTGTAAGCTTACTTCCTCATGGCTCAGAACCCAAAAGGAAAGGAAAACCCTTCTCTCCCAGGATCTATATATTAAAATTTTAAAAAGACTGTGTCTTGAGCCACGTCTTTGCTGGCGTCCAACTCTCTCTGGATTTGATTGGTCAGCCTAGATCACATGACCACATTATAGTGGGGCTGGGTAGAGACGGACACCGTGTTTAAATGCTTCTTTAAATACATGGGATACTCAAAATGTGGCCCCTGATGGAAGAATTGGGCACTGTTACCAAAAGGAAAAAGTGATCTGGAATTGAAAAAAAAAAAAATGCTAAACACAAAGGCCACAAATAAAGCTTTTGAATCCTCTGCCTTGGGCAACATAGTTGTACAAATACCTTTGAGCATGTAGGAGATGTACCTTTCAATTATGCAGAACTGAGAAAGTTTGTACACATTCCTCATTCTTTCAGTTCTCAAGTATCTAAGTTACTGCAGTGGGGGGTGGCTAGAGTCAACACATTGAATGAACAAATGATGTCCTTCCCAGAACTAATTATTTCTGAAACTTAGGAGGTGAGTTCATTGCTGAGATTTAGATTCGTTAACCTTATCTTAGCCCGGGGAACTTTCTCCATGGTATTTCAGATTTTAAATGAGCTTCACTTCAGGGGAGCCATATTAGCATACATTCTTCCTGCTACGGTGGCCTAACCCCAAGGAGCTAATACAACTTAATGGTACAGTTTGGAAAAGGTAGAAGATATCCTTAGGATGGGACTAACCTTTATTTTATGGGCATTTCAATAAAGCATTGGAGAAATCCATTGAAGAGGGCTGATGGCAGGGTCAGGGTACTAAATTCGCTCCTCACTGTGGGAGGCTTCCCTCTGGAAACTATCTGCCCCTAATTTCTAGAAAACCTTTCTTTACTGTCTCTTTCTTTATGTGTCTCTGTGTGTATCTTTATTTCCACTTTCTACAGATCTCTTGGATATTTTATCACTTTACCTTCCAAAGCTTTTAACCTGGTTTCAGCTGCTTTTAAGGCCTTGTATTTTGGAACATCTTTAAAGAAAGGACTCAGGCTCCTCTAAAAGCTTGTTTAAAAATGATTCAAGAGTTGTGACATGTTGGGGATCTTTCCATCTTTTGCTGCCATAGGGAGAGAGAAGTGGAACCATGGCCAGCTTTCTATGAAATTTAATTTTCCAAGGTGGTGGTCCATCTTGCAGCTATGCATGGAGAAAGCAGGCAATGTGAAATGCTGAGGTAATATAAAAGGGTCACTTACTCATTGCTCTCCCTTACTCCTTGCTAGCCACATTCTCCCAATTCTCTCACCCACCCCTCTCCAAAACCATAGGACAAGAGCATAGGTAGATAAAAAAATCAAATACCCAGTTAAAATGGGAAGATGTAGAAGAATGATTTGTCTACTATTAATAGGTTACTCCATGGGTTTGATGAAGTAACAAATACTTTTACATATTCCCTGGAATAGTGGCAGACAACGATTAGGTTATTCGCTGGTGATCTCTACCTCCTAATATTCATGTGCTTATGTCATTTCCTCCCCTGACTGTTGGTTCAGCCTAGTGTCTCATCTCTAACCAGTAAAATACTGGTTCTACAGTGACGAAAAGTTACTTGTAAGAATAGGTTACAGAGAGACTGCTCCTTCCCTCTTGTGTGGCCTTTTTTGGTCTCTTGCTTGTCCATGTTGATAGGGGCAAACACTGCAACCAGCTGATAAGCTGTCCTACAGAGAGGCCCACATGACTAGCAACCAGAAGCAGGCTCTGCTAACAGCCAGTGGAGGGGTCTGACAGCTTCAGCTCCAACAATCTGTTAAGGACTAAATCCTGGCAACAATCATTTTAGAGACTTTGGAAGTGGATCCTTCCTCTGTTGACCCTTCAGATGAGACCAGAGCTCAGACCAACACACTGAAGCCTTAAGAGAGGTCTGGAGGCAGAAGCACCCAGCGAAACTGCATTGAAAAAATATTACAAATGTTTATTGTTTTAAGCTACTACCTTTTGGGAAAATTTGCTATGTGAAAATTGATAGCATCTATGTCTCTGCTTATTGAGTTTTCTAACATCTATCAAGCTATATCTTTTTCAGATAGAGATACTTTCTATCTCACCAAACTGAGGCTCAGAGAAGCTAAGTAAGTTGCTCAATATCACATAGCAGGCAGGACTATTATTGGTTGAGATATTATTACTTGCCCGATACTCTATTTTGCACCTGTATTTTGTGCCCTTGTTAAATCTTCATCTCACCCCCTTGAAGTAGACATTTTTATCCTCCATTTAAAAGTGGGGAAACTAGAGATAATAGAGGTTAAGGAGCCTTCCTACGACTATACAATTAAATAGAAGAGCTAAGATCTACCATCTTTATTTACTTACTGTTTTGGGGGAGGGCAAGGTATCATTCCAATTTTAATGTTTTGTTCATAAAGACACTGACTCATTGACCATTTCTTTTCAGTGTTTTCTCCACTTCATGCTGTGAGCCAGAATTGGGAAGCATATAAATCTCTCATTTCAGAAAGTGCTACTTAGTGTCTCAAATCAGGAGTCCCTAACACCTGGGCTACAGACAGGCACTGGTCCGTGGCCTGTCAGGAACCAGGCCAAACAGCAGGAGGTAAGTGGTGGGTGAGCATGCATTACCACCTGAGCACCACCTCCTATCAGATCAGTGACGGCATTAAAATTCTCATATGCACACGAACCCTATTGTGAACTGCACATGTAAGGGATCTACGTTGCACACTCCTTATGAGAATCTAAAGCCTGATGATCTGAGGTAGAACAATTTTATCTTGAAACTATACCCCTCCCATGCCATTCACGGAAAAATTGACTTTCCTGAAATTGCCCCTTGGTGCCAAAAAGGCTGGGACTACTGTCTTAAATTACAACTGGCATACTCTCCACTAAGAAGAAATGAAACTAGAATCTGAACACTTAGTGTATGCTAGGTAATATGGTTATTTCCAACTTATAGATGAGAAAACTGAGGCTTAGAAGTTCACTCCTTCCATATCATATAGTTAGTAAGGGGCAGATTCAGAATCCAAGCCAGGCTCCAGAACCACCGTGTTAGGTGGCGTCTTTTCTCCTTCTCCTCCCTTCTCCCAGCACGCTGCTACAGGTGTCCAAATGTTAGTGTCACTCTCAAGGAGGTTGCTCAGTATTTACCCCTTGATATGAATAAAAATGTAACCTGTGGCAGATATCTTTGTCCAGGCAAGGACTTACAGGCATATCATTGAAAGAGTTCCTGTGAAGAATAATCCTCTGATGGAATATGGTTTTTTTTAATGAAGACCTTTATCCTATGAGGAGGATCTTGCAAGAGGAATTCCAGGCTGACATCTCACAGATGGAAGCCAAATAATAACTACAAAAAGCCAAGGTTTTGCAGGTCAACCCAGAACCAATTATAGTTGACTAGATGTGTGCACATGGCATCTCTAACTAATGAATAAGATTTGGCTCTGTGTCCCCACCCAAATGTCATCTTGAATTGTAATCCCCATGTGTCAAGGGAAGGACCTGGTGGGAGATGACTGAATCATGGGGGTGGTTTCCCCCAGGCTGTTCTCATGATAGTGAGTGAGATCTCAGGAGAGCTGATGCTTTAAAGTGTGGCACTTCCTTGAATGCTCTCTCTCTCTCTCTCTCTCCTGCCATCTTGTGAAGAGGGTACTGGCTTCTACTTCATCTTCTGCCATGATTGTAAGTTTCCTGAGGCCTCTCCAGCCATGTGGAACTGTGAGTTGATTAAGCTTCCTTCTTTTATAAACTAGCCAGTCTCAGGTATTTATTTGTAGTCCTGAGAAAACAAACTAATAACTAGTTTATTTCTGAATCTCAATATACACTGGATGGGTGCCTGCTCTGTACACATCACTGGGGTAGATATGGGGATGTAGACTGTGAGTCGAGCTCCCTTCTGGTAGATGCCAGTCGGCAGTGGCGTATATTAGCAAATGAATACTAAACATTTAATAAATTGATAAGCCAGAGCAATAAAGTGACATAAATAAAGAATAATTCTCTCTCTCAAACTCATCTCCCTTCTTGTTCTCCCCATATGGGTAACTGGAACAATGTCTACCTCATTGCTGCAAATGGGAACCTAGAAGATTCTTGTTTAAGTGGTTGTTCATCTAGGAGCTCGAGTTGCTTTCTCTTGTTTTTCCTGGGTTTAGTTTCTCTGCTTCCCTAGGTGGGGCCAAGGCTTGCAGGTGATAACTTGCATCACAGCTACAGTGTGGCAGTAAAAAGTGTTAAGTCTCTTTACAGGTTTGACCACACCTAATTATGGAAAGATTCTCACTGGTAGTAGGCTCTCCTAACAAAAAGGGAAACCTTGGGGCAAATGAAGAAGAAATAGGAGGTGTGAAAAGTTCTAAAATAAATCTGTATTTTCCAGGCTGTTAGAGTGACCAGCTCACAGTTCTTTAGCAAAGAGTTTGTGTATATATCTGCTGGGTTGAGAAGAGCCACTCCTAGGGCTGAATCTGAGGAACAAATGTTGGTGTGATAAATGCTACCCTAGAGGTAAGCAGAAGGTTCAGTGGAAAGACAGACTAGCAACACGTAAGCCAGATCAGGGGTTAGCTACACCACTGGAGGGACAGGTGATACTGGGTCAGGTCTGCAAGTATAGACTTCTGTAAGTCATGGAGAGCTGGAGGGGCGTTTGAGGAAGATGGAGCGGTGTTTATGGAAGCTCAGAAGTTGGGTCTTTAGACAAGAAAAGGGAAACCATCTGGTGATTTAAAACAGTGACTTTCCATTATCAGGTCTCACGTTGCAGAAAAATCACTGTGTTGGTTATGTAGGCACTGGCATGGGGGAACACTGGAGAGGGCAGGGAGAGGAGTCCAAAGAGAATCTATTATAGGTGAGAGATGACATCAGCAGGAGTAAAGACAGTGAGGATAGGAAAGATGGGAAACTTGAGACAGATTTTGCTGCTTAAAATTAACAAGACGTGGCTGGGTGCGGTGGCTCACACCTGTAATCCCAGCACTTTGGGAGACCAAGGCAGGTTGATCACTTGAGGTCAGGGGTTCGAGACCAGCCTGGCCTGTGTGGTGAAACCTGATCTCTACTAAAAATACAAAAATTACCAGGGTGTGGTGGTGCTTGCTTGTATTCCCGCTCACTCGGGAGTCTGAGGCAGGAGAATTGCTTGAACCCAGGGGGCCCGAGGTAGCAGTGAGCCGAGATCATGGCATTGCACTCCAGCCTGAGCAACAGAGGGAGACTCTGTCTTACAAAACAACAACAAAAAAAACCAGGGAACAAAACTGCATGGACATCATAAGGCAAGAGGCTATGGCTGTCTTGCTAATGACTATATTTCTTTTCTGCATCTAGTAAGAGTGCAACACATATGTAGTAAATCCATGAATGAATAACTGTTGTGGCCAGGAGTAGGCAGATTTTAGATTGGAGGTGAAAGAGTCAAGCTGTCATAGTTCAGTAACACGAAGAATTAAGA
Organism: Cebus imitator; assembly: GCF_001604975.1. Taxonomy (NCBI): domain Eukaryota; kingdom Metazoa; phylum Chordata; class Mammalia; order Primates; family Cebidae; genus Cebus; species Cebus imitator. The sequence goes on from NW_016107319.1 coordinate 3,544,192, forward strand.
TGACTTTAAAAAATCTGCCCCTCTTCAATTAGACGTTTATGAAATAGATTTCTGATTTGTTATTTTACTTATAAATAAGCATTCAGTGCTGGGGGTATGGACAGTTTTATTCCTCATTACATGTGAATATACTGATGTCTGGTTTCCACATTGAAACCCAAAGTGTCTGATCATTCACAGATTAGGCATCTCTGGGTCTCACAGATGAGTTTTTGGACCTAAATATATTAGGTTGGTGTAAAAGTAATTGAGGCTCTTGCCATTGAAAAGTAAGAGATACAGGTTACAGTGCAGAGACTGCCTAACTGGTCAGTTAGATACCAGGTGCTAATTGACTGGTTAGGTGGTCTCTGCATTGTAACCTGTATGTGTTACTACTGTAAGATTCAAATGGAACCAATGATAATAGACACATGTTGCAGCTCTGAAGCAAAGATTACATCAACCAACCAGCCCAGTGGGGACCCATGAAAGACAGAGTTAAGAAGTGACAGTAATAACAGAGGGAAACAACACACACTGGGGCCCACTAGAGGGTGGAGTGGGGAGGAGGAAGAGGATCTGGAAAACAAAAATAATGAATGGGCACTAGGCTTAGTATTTGGGTGAGGAAATAATCTGTACAACAGACACCCATGACCTAAGTTTACCTATATTAGAAGCCCGCACATGTACCTGTGAACTCAAAATAAATGTTAAAAAATTATAAACAACCCAAATTTCCATTAACAAAGAATACATATTATGTAGTCTCTCAAAAGAAAGAAAGAGACAGAAAGAGAAAAAGAGAAAGAAAGAAAGAAGCAAGGGAGGAAGGGAGGGAGGAAGGGAAGGAAGGAAGAAAGAAAGAAAAGGAAAGAAAGAAGGAAGGAAGGAAGGAAAGAAGGAAGGAAGGAAGGAAGGAAGAAAGGAAGGAAGGAAGGAAGGACGGAAGGAAGGAAGGAAGGAAAAGAAAGAACAGTGGTCAGAGTAAAGGGACAAACCCTGTATCCTAGGGATTGCTCTGATCTGTCCTTGGGGTTTTCATCTGGAGGCTATTTTGCCTTCCCTAAGGAATATTTGGCAAACTCCGCAGGCATTTTTCGTTGTCACAGCTGGGGTGACAGTGTTTCTAGCATCTATTGGGTAGAGATCAGGAATGCTGCTAAACATCCTACAATGCACAGTGCAGCCCCTTGACAACACAGTATTTCTGGCCCCAAATGTCAGTAGTGCTAAGTTTGAGAAACCCTGGTCTAAACATATATCAGAGTAAGACGGAGTGGTGTATTAAAAAATTTGTCTCAAGACAGGATTCTAGCCCAGCTCTGACATTTCCTTACTGTGTGATTTTTGGCTAAGTTGCTGAACTTTGGTGGACCTTAGGGTTCTCACCTGTCACAGGACTGGAGCTAAAAGGTCTCCAATGCTCTTCCCATTTAAAATGTTATGAATTTGTAACTGCCCCAAGGTCTTCTCATTGTCTTTTTATCATCTCTAAAAATCTGTTTCCAGTCTTGCTTGTAGATTGTTTGAGGGAGAGATCATGACAGGTACCTCCCTTACAGATGGCTTGACCTGAAAAAATTATTTTGAAAAGTTTTCCATCCTGCAGAAGAACTTTGAGTGCAGGGGTTATAAGTTCTTTCTTTGAAGAAACCGTTGTTTCACATTTTGTCTTCTAAAATTCAATAGCCTGAACTCAACCTCACTACTCAGGAGAAAATGAGGAAGAGAGAGTAGAAGCTGGAATTAAAATCTGAGAATCAAGGTTCAGGAACCTGAGGACTCTTCAATTCGTGTTTTGATGTAAAATGTGGAATTTAACATCGACTCTACCACCACTCCAACTTGCTATTAAGATGAAATGAGTTGTCACTCACATAGTTTAATTTAAGTCATTTTAACAAATATTTATTGATTGAGTGTCACGTCCCAGGCATGAACTCACCAAGAAGCATTTTGATTAGTACAACGTATTATATAAATTTAGGAATCATTATGAACAGCTCTTGATATAATGTGTAAGATGAAGAGGAAATGCCAGCTTATGGGCAAATTAGTTAGAGTGCAATTTACAAAGTCTTTTCTTGTTCTCCTGGGGTCACTTCACACTGGGGTGTATGATCATTAAATATGACCCTCAGAGGCACTGTGTCTAGAGCAGGGGAAATTACTCAATTTTAAGACAAGATTTTAAACAAGGGCCCAACTGCTTTATCTACTTGAATTTGGGTCACTAATTATACCCACTGATATTGAAGTAATGAATCTAACAACGACCTCATAAATTGTACAATGACAATGAGTATCCTTTCTGCCCTTTTTCATCATAAAATGAGACCGATACTTCTTTTAATTGGTCGTGGCAATTACGTGTCTATCAAAGAAATGAGACAAAGAAGGGGAAAGCAATGGTGTGCTATGAGGGAGACTTGAATGAGTCTCTGTGATGCTGATGCTGTGTGTCCTTAAGCCTGTGCTTCTCCCTCTCTGATCCTGTGTCCTCATTTGAAAAAAGTATGATGCATCAGATAATTTTTTTTTCAAGTATTTTCCTGCTTTCAATTCCGGAATTCTAAGTAAAATTCATTTGCGACATTGAAGAAAAGACTATTAAATGATCAAACCTTACATTTCTCAGAGGGCAGATTATTTTTATATGTTCTGAAATAAGGTGATATACTTGAATTTCATCTAATTTATGATCATAAATTAATAGATAATAAAACAGATTTAAATAACAGCATGGGAAATTTGGGCTAGAGAAGAAAGATTGTCTTAGTGGCAATGTTAAGGGTGGTTAGGCCATTGAATACCTTCCCAAAATATGGTGTGTGGTTTTTACTACTTGAGGTCATTAAAGGGAAGCTGGAAACTTTTCTTTTCCTTTTTTCTTGAGGGAGGGTCTCGCTTCGTCACCTAGGCTGGAATGCAGTGGTGTGATCATGGCTCACTGCTGCCTCAATCCCTCAGGCTCAAATGATCCTCCTACCTCAGCCTTTGGGTAGCTGATACTATATAGATGCGTAGGATCATGCCTGGCTGATTTTTAAAATTTTTTTAGTTTTGTAGAGATGAGGTTTCATTATGTTGCCCAGGGTGGTCTTTTGGCCTAAAGTCATCTTTCCACATCGGCCTTCCAAAGCGTGGAGATTAAGGATCTGAGCCATCATGCCTGGTTAGAAACTTTTAATTATATATTTGGCTAAGTGCATTTCTTCCTAGGATGAAGAAGGTTGGCCATAGAATAGCATGTGAAACGTTTTCATGGTGCAGTCCAGCATGAGGACTGTTAAATTGGCTCATAAGAAAGTTTGCTGTAGTCAACACCTACATAAAAAAGTCTGAAAGATGACAAATTGACAACCAAATATCATACCTCAAGGAACTAGAGAATCAAAAACAAACCAAACTCAAGACTAGCAGAAGAAAGGAAATAACTGAGATCAGAGCAGAACTAACCAAAACTGAAACAAATAAGCAAACAAACACAAATGATCAACGAAGCAAAAAGCTGCTTCTTTGAAAAGACAAACAAAATTGATAAATCACTAGCTAGAATAACTAAAAAAAGAAGAGAGAAGATTTAAATAAGTTCACTTAGAAATGAAAATAGACATTAAAACTAACACTACAGAAATATAAAAGATCATTTAAGACTACTACAAACACCCCTATGCACACGAACTAGAAAATCTAGAGGAAATGAATAAATTCCTGGAAACATACAACTCCTCTAGCATGCACCAGGAAGAATCGAAATCTTGAACAGACCAATAACAAGCCATGAGATTGAATCATTAATAATAATAATAAAACCCTGCTAACAAAAAAAAAGTTTAGGGGCAGATAGATTCACAGATGAATTCTACCAAACATGCAAAGAAGAATTAGTACCAACTCTACTGAAACTATTCAAAAAAATTGAGAAGGAGGGAATCCTCTTTAACTCATTCAAGGAATCCAGTATCACTCTGATACCAAAACCCGGAAATCACAATTAAAAAAAAAAAGAAAACTACAGAACAATATCCCTGATAAATATAGATACAGAAATCCTCAACAAAATACTGGCAGATTGAATCCAACAGCACATACAAAATAATAGTAATTCACTACGATCAAGTGGGTTTCATTTCAGGGATTCATGGAGGGTTCAACATACCCAAGTCAATAAATTTGACTCATCACATAAACAGAATTAAAAACAAAAACCATACGATCTCTCAATAGAGGCAGAAAAAGCATTTGATAAAGTCCAGCATCCTTTTACGATTAAAAACCCTCAACGAGCTAGGCATAAAAAGAATATCCCTAAAAATAATAAAAGTCATATATGACAAAAGCACAGCCAACATCCTACTGAACAGGGAAAAGCTGAAAACATTGCCTCTGAGAACTGGAACAAAACAAGGATGCCCACTTTCACCACTTCTATTCAATATGGTGTTGGAAGTCCTAGCCAGAGAAATCAGACAAGAGAATGAAATAAAGGGCATCCAACTCGGTAAAGGGAAAGTCAAACTGTTGATGTTTGCTGATGATGTCATGGTGATGTGTTTGGCCATTTCCTCACACATCTCACATGCAAGGATACACATAGGTTCAAAATAAAGGGATGGAGGAAGATTTACCAAGCAATGTAGGAGTTGCAATCCTAGTCTCTGATAAAATAGGCTTTAAACCAACAAAGATCAAAAGAGACAAAAAGGCATTACATAATGGTAAAAGGATCAATGCACCAAGAAGAGCTAATGATCCTAAATATATACGAACCCAATACAGGAGCACCCAGATACATAAAGCAAGTTCTTAACGACCTACAAAGAGACTTAGGCTCCCACACAATAATAGTGGGAGACTTTAACACTCCACTGTCAATATTAGACAGATCAACGAGACAGAAAATTAACAAGGATATCCAGGGCTTGAACACAGATCTGGACCAAGTAAACCTAATAAACATTTACAGAACTCTCCACCCCAAATCCACAGAATATACATCCTTCTCAGCACCACATCACATCTACTCTAAAACTGACCACATAATTATAAGTAAATCACTCCTCAGCAAATGCAAAAGATGGAAATCATAAACAATCTCTCAGACCACAGTGCAGTCCAATTAGAACTCAGCATTAAGAAACTAACGCAGAACCACACAATTTCATGGAAACTGAACAACTGGCTCTTGAATGTTGACTCGATAAACAACAAAATAAAGCCAGAAATAAAGATGTTCTTCAAAACTAATGAGAACAAAGACACAACGCACCAGAATCTCTGGGACACTTTTAAAGCAGTGTCTAGAGGAAAATTTATAGCAATAAATGCCCACATGAGAAGCAAGGAAAGATCTAAAATTGACACTCTATCATCAAAATAGAAAGAACTGGAGGAGGAAGATCAAAAACACTCAAAAGCTAACAGAAGACTAGAAATAACTAAGATCACAGCAGAACTGAAGGAGACAGAGACACGAAAAACCCTTCAAAAAATCAATAAATCCAGGAGCTGGTATTTTGAAAAGATCAACAAAATAGACAGATCAGTAGCCAGGTTAAGAAAAGAGAGAAGAATCAAATAGATGCAATAAAAAATGATAAAGGGGATATCACCACAGATTCCACAGAAATACAAACCACCGTCAGAGATTACTACAAAGAACTCTATGCACATTAACCAGTAAACCTGGAAGAAATCGATAAATTCCTGGACACTTGCACCCTCCCAAGCCTAAACCAGGAAGAAGCCGAAACCCTGAACAGACCCATAACAAGGTCTGAAGCTGAGGCAGCAGTTAATAGCCCATCAACCAAAAAAAGCCCAGGTCCAGATGGGTTCACAGCTGAATTCTACCAGACATACAAGGAGAAGCTGGTTCAATTCCTGCTGAAACTATTCCAAACAATCCAAAAAGAGGGAATCCTTCCCAAATCATTTTATGAGACCAACATCATCCTGATACCAAAACCCAGCAGAGACTCAACAAGAAAAGAAAACTTCAGGCCGATATGCATGATGAACATAGATGCAAAAATCTTCAATAAAATATTGGCAAACCAATTGCAGCAGCACATCAAAAAGCTTATGCACCATGATCAAGTAGGCTTCATCCTGGGGATGCAAAGCTGGTTCAACATATACAAGTCTATAAATGTAATTCACCACATAAACAGAACCAAAGACAAAAACCACATGATTATCTCAATAGACGCAGAGAAGGCCTTTGACAAAATTCAACAGCCCTTTATGCTAAAAACTCTCAATAAACTAGGTATTGATGGAACGTATCTCAAAATAATAAAAGCTCTTTGTGACAAACCCACAGCCAATATCATACTGAATGGACAACAACAGGAAGCATCCTTTTGAAATCTGGCACTAGACAGGGATACCCTCTTTTACCACTCCTATTCAATAGAATATTGGAAATTCTAGCCAGAGCAATCAGGCAAGAAAAAGAAATATAGGGTATTCAATTAGGAAAAGAGGAAGTCAAATTGTCTCTATTTACAGAGAACATGATTGTACATTTAGAAGACCCCATTGTCTCAGCCCCAAATCTCCTTAAACTGATAAGCAACTTCAGCAAAATCTCAGGATACAAAATCAATGTGCAAAAATCACAAGCATTCCTATACACAAATAACAGACCTAAAGAGAGCCAAATCAAGAATGAACTGCCATTCACAATTGCTACAAAGAGAATAAAATACCTAGGAATACAACTAACAAAGGATGTAAAGGAGCTCTTCAAGGAGAACTACAAACCACTGATCAAGGAAATAAGAGAGGACACAAACAGGTAGAAAAACATTCAATGTTTATGGTTAGAAAGGATCAGTATTGTGAAAATGGTCATACTGCCCAAAGTGATTTATTGATTCAATGCTATCCCCATCAAGCTACCTATGACCCTCTTCACAGAACTGGGAAAAACCACCTTAAACTTCATATAGAATCAAAAGAGAGCCTGCATAGCCAAGTCAATTCTAAGCAAAAAGAACAAAGCTGGAAGCATCACGCTACCTGACTTCAAACTATACTACAGAGGGGAGAGATGCAAGATGGCTGATCACTAGCAGCTCAGGATTGTAGCTCCCAGTGAAAGCGCAGAGAATGAGAGGACGTCACACTTTCAGACGAATTTTTGTTGCTCATGCACCAGGAGATTCCCAGCAGAGGAGCCCCACGGATCGCCAGCGTGACTCTTGTGGCCGGTGAGGTGGTTTTGTCGCTGCCTTGGTGCGGCGGTTCTTGGTGCAGAGTCAGAAAAGCACCATCAATCATGACGCCGCTGTTTTGGCCGGCGCAGCGGGTTGCTCAGATTTTAGTGCTGGGAATCAACAAGTTGGACGTCCACTCAGACACCCAATTATAAAGACAGTAATTATAAAGACCACAGATGCATAAATTTATAATGAAGGGAAGAAAATAGCCTAAAAAGGCTGAGAATACCCAAAATCAGAATGCCTCTCCCTCTACAGGGGATCACAGTTCCTCATCAGCAACGGAACAAGGCCTGATGGAGAGCGAGTGTGTTCCATTAACAGAAGCAGGCTTCAAAAGGTGGGTGATAAGAAACTTCTGTGAATTAAAAGAACTTGTTCTAACCCAATGCAAAGAAACTAAGAACTTTGAAAAAAGGTTCGACGAAATGTTAACAAGAATACACAATTTAGAGAGGAATATAAGTGAATTAATGGGGCTGAAAAACACAACACGAGAACTTCGTGAATTATGCACAAGTTTTAACAGCTGAATCGAT
>NW_016107319.1:3553464-3581902 GCF_001604975.1 Cebus imitator
CAAACTATACTGCAAGTCTACAGTAATCAAAACAGCATGGTACTGGTACCAAAACAGAGATATAGACCAATGGAACAGAACAGAGGCCTCAGAGCAATGCCACACATCTACAACCATCTGATCTTTGACAAACCTGACAAAAACTAGCAATGGGGAAAGGATTCCCTGTTTAATAAGTGGTGTTGGGAAAACTGGCTAGCCATGTGAGGAAAATAGAAACTGGACCCCTTCCTGACACCTTACACTAAAATTAACTCCAGATGGATTAAAGACTTAAACATAAGACCTAACACCACAAAAACCCTAGAAGAAAACCTAGGCAAAACCATTCAGGACATAGGCATAGGCAAGGACTTCATGACTAAAACACCAAAAGCAATGACAACAAAACCAAAAATAGACAAATGGGATCCAGTTAAATTCCAGAGCTTCTGCGCAGCAAAAGAAACAATCATCAGAGTAAACTGGCAGCCAACAGAATGGGAGAAAATTCTTGCAATCTACCCATTCAACAAAGGACTTATATCCAGAATTTACAAAGAACTAAAACAGATTTACAAGAAAAAAACAAACCCATTCAAAAGTGGGCAAAGGACATGAACAGACACTTTTCAAAAGAAGAAATATATGAGGCCAAAAAACATATGAAAAAATGCGCATCATCACTGGTCATTAGAGAAATGCAAATCAAAACTACACTGAGATACCATCTCATGCTAGCTAGAATGGCGATCATTAAAAAAATCTTGAGACAATAGGTGCTAGAGAGGACGTGGAGAAATAGGAACTATTTTACACTGTTGGTGGGAGTGTAAATTAGTTCAACCCATTGTGGAAGACAGTGTGGCAATTTTTCAAGGACCTAGAAATAGAAATTCCATTTGACCCAGCAATCCCATTACTGGGTATACATCCAAAGGATTATAAATCGTTCTATTATAAAGACACATGCACATGTATGTTCATGGTCATACTGTTTACAATAGCAAAGACCTGGAATCAACCCAAATGCCCATGGATGATAGATTGGACAGGGAAAATGTAGCACATAAACACCATGGAATACTATGCAGCCATAAAAAACAATGAGTTTGTGTCCTTTGTAGGGACATGGATGAACCTGGAAACCATTATTCTCAGCAAACTGACACAAGGATAGAAAATCAAACACTGCATGTTCTTGCTCATAGGCAGGTGTTGACCAATGAGAACACATGGACACAGGGAGGGGAGCATCACACACTGATGTCTGTTGGGATGGACTAGGGGAAGGATGTTGGGTGGGAGTTGGGGAGGGATAACATGGGGAGAAATGCCAGATATAGGTGATGGGGATGGAGGCAGCAAACCACACTGCTATGTATGTACCTATGCATCAATCCTGCATGTTCTTCACATGTACCCCAGAACTTAAAGTGTAATAAAATATATATTTTAAAAAAAGAAATAATGGTACACCCTATGCTTATGAATTGGAAGAATCAATATGAAAATGACAATACTGCCTAAAGCAATCTACAGATTCAGTGCAATTCCTATCAAAGCACCAACAATATTTTTCTACAGAATTAAAAAAAAATTCATATGGAACCAAAAGCCCAAATAGCTGAAGAAGTTATAAAAAAAAAATGAAGGTTTTACATTACCTTCACATTATACTACAAATTATATGACTTCAAATTATACTGTAAGGCTATAGTAACTAAAATAGCCTGGTACTGGTTTAAAAGTAGATACACAGACTAATGGAACAGAATAGAGAACCCAGAAATAAAGCCAAATACTTACAACAAACTGATATTTTACAAAGGACAGAAACATAAATGAGGAAAGGTCGTCATGTTCAATAAGTGGTGCTGGGAAAACTAGATAACCACATGTAGAAGAATGAATCTGGATTCCTATCACTAACCATATATGAAACTTAATTCAAGGTGGATTAAAGACCTAAATCTAAGATGTGAGAAACTGTACAAATCCTTTGAGAAAACCTAGGAAAAACTCTTCTGGGCACTGGCCTACACAAACAATTTATGACTAAGACCTCAAGAGCAAATGCAACAAAATTAAAAATAAATAATGCAATACCACCTTCCTCCTGCAACAATGACCATAATTAAAAAATCAAAAAATAATAGATATTGGCACAGATGTGGTGAAAAGGGAACACTGTTACACTGCTTGTGGGAATGTAAAGCAGTACAATCACTGTGGAAAATAGTATGGAGATTCCTTGAAGAACTAAAAGTGGATCCACCATTTGATCCAGCAATCCCACTACTTGAGGAAAAGAAGTCATTACATAAAAAAAGACACTTGCACATGGATATTTACAGCAAAACAATTTGTAACTGCAAAAATATAGAAACTGCCCAAATGCCCATCCATCAATAAGTAGATAAAGAAAATGTGATACATATACATCAGGGAATACTACTCAGCAATAAAACAGAAAAAAATAATGGCATTTGCAGCAACCTGGTTGGAGCTGGAGTCCATTATTCTAAGTGAAGTAACTCAGAAATGGAAAATCAGACATCATACGTTCTTACTTATAAGTGGGAACTAAGGTGTAAGAATGGACTTGTGGGCTTCTGGTGGGAAGAGTGACAGGGGGTGAGAGATAAAAGACTACACACTGGGTACAGTGTTGCTCAGATGCTCAGATGATGGGGGCACCAAAATCTCAGAAATCACTACTAAAAAACCCATCCATGTAACCAAACACCAGCTGTTCCCCAAAAACTATTGAAATAATAATAATTTTTAAAATGGTCAAAACCAGTCCAGAGAACTTCACTTTCATTTTTGAGATAAAATAAATAAAACAAAACAAATTAATGGGATATAATGAAACTAAAATGCTTCTGCTCAGCAAAAGAAATAACCATCAGGGTAAACAGACAAACTACAGAGTGGGAAAAAAACATTCGCAAACTATTCAGCTGACAAAGGACGAATATCCAGAATCTACAATGAACTCAAACAAATCAAATCAGTAAGAAAAACAAATAATCCCACTAAAAAGTGGGCAAAGGACATGCATAGATCTTTCTTCAAAGAAGATATACAAATGGCCAGAAATATATGAAAAAAAAAATGTTTGTCACTGTATTAGTCCATTCTCACACTGCTATAAGGAACTACATGAGACTGGGTAATTTGTAAAGAAAAGAGATTTAATTGACTCACAGCTTTGCAGGCTGTACAGAAGGCATGGCTGGGAGGCCTCAGGAAACTTACAATCATGGCAGAAGGTGAGGAGGAAGCAAGCATATCCTCACATACTGGAGCAGGAGACAGAGAGAGACAGCAAAGGGGGAAGTACTGCCCACTTTCAAACAACCAGATCCCGTGAGAACTCACTCACTATCATGAGAACAGCAAGGAGGAAATCCATCCCCATGATTCAGTCACCTCCCACCAGGGCCCTCCTCCAACACCGGGAATTACAATTCATCATGAGATTTGAGTGAGGGTATGGAGCCAAACCCATATCAGTAACGAATCATCAGGGAAATACAAACTAAAACCACAATGAGATACCACCTTACTCCAGCCATTATTAAAAGAGCGGCCATTATTAAAAAGTCAAAGAACAACAGATATTGGCATGGATGTTGTGAAAAGGAAACAATTATACACAGCTGGTAGCAATGTAAATTAGCACAACCTCTGTTCGTACGAACAACTAAAAGTAGATTTACCATTTGATCCAGCAATCCCACTACTGGGTATCTACCTAGAGGAAAAGGAGTCATTATATGAAAAAAGAAACTTGCACATGCATATTTACAGCAGAACAATTTGTAAATGCAATAATATGGAAACAGCCCAAATGATCCAGCAATCTCACTACTAGGTATCTACCTCCTCCCACCCCCACCTCAAAAAGTCATTATATAAAAAAGACACCTGGATGCATATGTTTACTGCAGCACAATCCACAGTTGCAAAGATATGGAATCAGCCTAAGCACGTATTAACCAATTGGTGGATAAAGAAAATGTTAAATATGTATATAATGGAATACTACTCAGCCATTAAAATAAAGAAGAAGATAATATCTTTTGCAGCAACTTGGTTGGAACACAAAGTCATTATTTTAAATGAAGTAACTCAGGAATGAAAAACTAGATACTGCATGTTCTCGCTCATAAGCGGGTAGCTAAGCTATGGGTACCCAGAGACATACAGAGTGGTATAATGGGCATTGGAGACTCAGAAAGGGGTAGGGTGGGAAGAGGGTGAGGAATGAAAATTTGGTACGATGTACATGACTTGGGTGACAGATGCACTAAAATCTTAGACTTCACCAGTGTACAATTCATTCATGTAACAGAAACCACTTGTACCCCTAAAGCTATGGAAATTTTAAAAAATCCTGAAAAGACTAAAACAATTAAAAATAAATTGGCTGATAAGCTAAGCCAACTTCTATTTGAGAACCAGACCCTGTTTGATCCCAACATGATTTTATTTTCTCCAAACACTTGATGAGTAATGTCAACATCTATTCCTAGCTTTTTTCTTCCCTAGACGTGTTCTTTGTGTTATTGAGAACTTACATTTCCGTAACTTATGAATCCTAGTTCTTTTCATGTCTTTAATCTCTGGCATAGCAAGTGGAATTGCTGAGCAAGCCATGGTTTCTGGACTCCCCTCCGAGAAGCCACAGAGGAAACAGAAGAACTATCCTGGAGTAAAGGAAGGAGCTCTTTCCACAAAGTTGCACATTATTATAAACCCCTCTTTTGTAAGTTTTCAACATTGTCTTTTGAAGGTTTCTCCATTTCTATTTGGGAATTCCTCTTCAATTTCATAGTGGAACTTGATAAGACAACGGATTTACTCAAAGATAATTTTCTGGGAACACATCAATTCTGAAAAGCAAAACTAAAAAATTCTAAAGTTGGATGTTTTTAGTCAGTAAAAATACTTAAAATTGTTACGGTAAGCTATACTAGTTATTTATTGAAAGGTAAGCACAAAACTGAACTGCCCAACATAGTGGCGTGTTTCTTTGTGGATTTCCTGGGTTTCCAAGGGCTCCTGAATTCTTAAAGGTAGAGAGTTAATGCCCAGTGCACACTGGGAAAATTTAAGATGAAAGGATAGCAAATGGATTGCAAAAATGTATACAATCAAAAACCATTAACTGATTTTGGTTGTTTTTCAAGCCTGGAGCTGCCCCAGAATTTCAGCTTGAGAAAATACAACCTGGGTTGTCTCAGCACTTAATCCCAGATGAAGTCCTTCAAAGTGGAAAATTTCACTGTGCTTTTTTTTTCCAGATGTAAATATATAGCAATAATGCAGTTATAAAACTGGCATTGTATTAAACCATAAATTATATTTGACACATAATAATGTTGAATTACTGTGGAAGTCCATCAATGTGCAGTGGCATTACCAACAAACAGGTCATTTCTGCTTGCACCAGCCCTGTGACTTGAAATGCAATGAATAAACTTGCTAGGATTTTGCTGTCAGGGTCAAAGTGGAATAAACTCTAGCTGAGAACAGATACATCAGAATCAGGCTAAGATGCAGGGGCCCCAGAACACATTGATTCATTCCTTTGCTTAGTCATTCAATAAATATTTACTGAAGACTTACTTTGTGCAGTGCTAGCCTCTGGTGGTAGATAGGAGAGACCTGGTGTCTGCCCTCACGCAGAAAACACAAGGATTTAAGAATTTTGGGCTGGGCACAGTGGCTCATGCCTGTAATCCCAGCACTTTGGGAGCCTGAGGTGGGTGGATCACGAGGTCAGGAGTTGGAGACCAGCCTGGCCAACATGGTGAAACCCTGTCTCTACTAAAAATACAAAAATGCAGGGCGTGGTGTCACATGCCTATAATCCCAGCTACTCAGGAGGCTGAGGCAGGAGAATTGCTTGAACCCAGGAGGTGGAGGTTGCAGTGAGCTGAGATGCACCATTGCATTCCAGCTCTGGGTGACGGAGCAAGACTCCATCTCGGAAAGAAAAAAAAGATAATTTCATGTACAAATTGTTTTTTAATTACAGTGAATTCACGTACTGATTTTTTTTTTTTTTTTTTTTTTTTTTTTTTTAATTTTTTTTTTTTTTTTTTTTTTTTTTTTTTTTTTTGAGACAGAGTTTCGCTCTTGTTACCCAGGCTGGAGTGCAATGGCGCGATCTCGGCTCACCGCAACCTCCGCCTCCTGGGTTCAGGCAATTCTCCTGTCTCAACCTCCTGAGTAGCTGGGATTACAGGCACGCGCCACCATGCCCAGCTAATTTTTTGTAGTTTTTTAGTAGAGACGGGGTTTCACCGTGTTGACCAGGATGGTCTCGATCTCTTGACCTCGTGATCCACCCGCCTCGGCCTCCCAAAGTGCTGGGATTACAGGCTTGAGCCACCGCGCCCGGCCTACGTACTGATTTCTTGAAGGTTTGGTCTCTTCTCACTGTTTATCAAGGTCAATGGAAAAGTCAGATTTCAAAGGCTAGCCTATATGAAGTGGAGAAATTAATTAACCAGAGAGGATTGACCTAGATTTCAAGCCCTGGAACCTTGTCTATGGAGGCTTACATAGAGCCAGGTTAAAGAATCTGAATTGGTCAATAGGTTCAAAGGGTCAAGATGAGACTAGTTAAGAGATGCTTCTGGACCAAGGACTTTAAACTAATTTATAACAGTAGAGGAGTCCATATGTCAACCTTTTGCTTTCTTTAAAGTTGCTGATACCCTATAGTCAATGCCAATGCCTTGCTTGGGGTAAGCACTCAATAAGTAATAAATAGCTTTGGAAAGGATGAATGAACTGAAAGCACAATAACATGAGTTTGGAGTATGACCATTATTACCATCAGAGTCACCGTGGGGGCTTCATCTACATGGTGAGATTATCCAGACAAGTCATCCAGAGCCCTGTTTACGTAAGCCTCTCACAGGGCCTCCTGGAGGAAGGGGTACAGAAATTTCAGAGCCAACATCTAGATTTCCTAAATTAATACCAGTTTGAAAAAGAGAACCAAAGGTCCCCAAACTCCCAGGGATGAGTTAAGTGAAGGGATGCACATTCATGCTGGGGTTGAAGAAGAGTGGAAGGAGTCTCAGTGGAGAGGCAGAGGGTGAATTTTTAAAGTTTTTCCTTCCTAGGAAACACAATCTATGTTTCTCCTAGAATGAAAACTGTGACATAGAAGGACCTAGGCTGCCTTTTGGAAGAGAAAATAAATATTAGTAATCTGAGAGGAAACTCTTCTCCTTGGCCATCTCTTTAAAAGTGGAGCATTGCTCCTGTGTTGGTTTGCTAAGGATAATGTTCTCACTTATAAGTGGGAGCTAAATGATGAGAACATATGGACACATTGAGGGGAACAACACACACTGGGGCCTATTGGAGGATGGAGGGCAGGAAGGAGAGGATCAGAAAAAAACAACTAATGGGTACCAGCCTTAGTACCTGGGTGTTGAAATAATCTGTTCAACACACCACCATGACACAAATTTACTTATATAACAAACCTGCACATGTACCTCTGAACTTAAAAGTTTAAAAAATAGAAAAAAACACTTAGCTAGAACATACTACAGAGCGATTTCACCATTCTGTGTATTGCGTTTTCACAATCTCCCATCTCATTTCGTTCCATGAGTTTGGAAATCTTGTCCCCCTCCTTACATTTCAAACAGTTGCTTGTCATGCCAGCTTATTTTACAAAGAAGAAAATTAAAGCCAACCATCCATAAGAACATAGTTCCATGAAACAAAGAAAATGCTATTATTTGTTTTTTTAAAAGGCAGAAAACTGAAGTAGTAACTAAGGAACATTAGTCTTAAAGTCCTTGAGAGAAGTACTGCAGAGGCACAGGTGGACTTGAAGGCTTTGGTGGAAACTCTGCACATCAGCTCTGTACAAAGTGCTGGGGAAACAGAACTGGATGAGGCACAGTGGTCCTTGCCCTCTGCTGTGGCCCTGATATTGAGGGAGGAGAGCTCCCTTGACCTCTTCATGGGACTTGTGACACTGAGGTGACTCGCTGACTCAGCTACTGCTGCTGCCACGCTCAAACTTTTTGCAGAAAGGAGAGCATGCAGGTGAGCAGGTACTGTGGCCAGGGTGAGTGCTTTTGGGCTCCAGCCCCACAGCAGCATCTAGGGGTATGTTACAATTCATGTTCTTTTAGCAGTTACTGTCTGTGCACAGCTAAGTGTTAACCAGCTTAGTGGAGAGTCAGGGTTACCTTTTACACCCGGCCCTCTTCTTGTTTTGCATCCAGGAAGAATCAGGTCACACAAATATTTGAAAGGTGGTGAATGCAAGGGATTTTATTAAGCAGTAGAAATGGCTCTCAGCAGAAGGGGAGGTGGAAGGGGGATGGTGTGGGAAGAAGGTGATCTTTGCCTGAAGCCTGGTCTTCTCCTCCCTGAAGTCATGCTGTTTGTAAGCTGTGTCTACCTGTAGTCTCTGATGCTCAGTTGCTCCTTCTCCTCTAGACCTTCAGCCACATGTCTCTTTGCTAACTGAGGTCTGGGGTTTATGTGGGCACAGGATAGAGGGTTGGAGTGGCTAAAAAAGGCAACATTTGGGTAGGAAAACAGGGATAACTGTTCTCATTTAGGGCTGTGATTTCCAGGCTTGAGGTTTGGGCTTTTGCCAGGGAGCCACCTTATTCTACCCAGTTTTTCCCCTATCTCCTGTCTGTGTCAGTATCATCAGGCTGTGCTCAGAGTATTATAGAATAAGT
The DNA here is from genome assembly GCF_001604975.1 of Cebus imitator. Lineage (NCBI taxonomy): Eukaryota > Metazoa > Chordata > Mammalia > Primates > Cebidae > Cebus > Cebus imitator. Next base: position 3,562,188 of record NW_016107319.1, read on the forward strand.
GGTCCCTCGTTCAATATGGTGAGTGGGCAGCAGGAGGAACATTTATGGAAAGCTTCCAAAAGAGGTGATGGACAGGAATGAAATAATAGGCAGGTACTATCTGAAGAGGAGACACTTGAAGAAGGAAGTTTAGATTTTTTAAAAAAAGAAAAGGATGCTCATAGCAGCATCATTCACAGTAGCTGAACTGTAGAAGCTAGCTAAGTGTCCACTGATGGATGAATGGAGAAGCAAAATGTTATTTATCCCTGCAATGGAATGTATTGCAGCTTTAAAAAGGAAGCAAGTTCTGACATGTGTTACAACATGGATGAACCTCTAGGACATTATGCTAAGGGACATAAGCCAGATACTAAAGAAACATGTACTGTATGATTCCACCTACACAGGGCTATTTAGAATAGTCAAATTCTTAGAGACAGAGAGTAGAATGAAGATTGACAGAAGCTGGGGGGAGTGGGGAATGGGAGGCTACTTCTTAGTTGATAAAGAATTTCAGTTTTACAAGATGAAGAGGTCAGAGTTCCGGAGATTGGTTACCCAACGATGTGAATGCATTTAATACCACTGAACTGCATGCTTACAAATGGTTAGGATGGTACAGTTTATGTTATGTGTATTTTAACACAACGAAAATTTGGAAAAAAATATGAAAAAGGAGGAATGAGTGAGAATCAGTATGGCTTGTGGGTGGGATGGTAAGCGCTGGTGTTGTCGAGAATAAAATGGGAAGTAGAAAGAGAGAGAGGTGAGCCTGAGGAGGGAACACAGACCAGGTGTATTCAGTCTGGAGATGTTCTTTTGGGCCATGAGCTGTTCTAGGAAATGGAGATACCGTGGAGCTTAGAACCCAAAGAGGCTTGACCCCGGCGTTTAGGTCTTTGGGTCTTCTTGTTGAGGCAAGAAGGAGCCATTGACGGTTTAAGCAGGAAAAGCAGCAAGATCCGATTTGCATTTTAGGATTCTTCCTCTGGCTGCTGAATGCAAATGAGTTGGAGGGGGCGACATGGAGGAGGGAGGCAGAGTCACTGGTAACCGAAAAGCAGGCCTTGAACAGAGAGGAAGATCTCCACACAGCCCTGGTTTCCCAAGGTGAGCTGGATCTGGAATGCAGGGAGGTTGGGGCGACCGTGGGTGGAGGGCTGAAGTCCCATCCTTTGGTTCTGTAGGAGCAATAATCGGGTGTGCTGTGGAAAAGGGAAAACATTTATCTGCCCCATCTCCTTGGTAGTGCTTTCTTGCAGCGAAAATTGTGAAGTTGGTAAGTGGGAGGTGTGATTGATTTCATCTGGTACTCCCCAAGCCGAGGGTGGTCAAGGCAGCTCTGCAGACCACAAGCTGGCTACGGGAGATGAGAACACCAACCCCAATTTGGAAGGCAGGCCATTCCTAATTGAACTGTTGAGGGAATTTTGATAAATGACCCCGCCAAAGCAGCGAAATGAATAAATCATGCTTGAGGCTGAAAGACTGTTTCCTGAGGGACAGCAGCGGTGCTCCAATCCTGGTGGTTTGCAAGGGGTTGCAGCAGAAGGCAGAAAACTCACAGTGTTTCTGGGCTCTTAGGAGGGCTGGAGGAGCCATAACCCCAGTTAGTGTGGCCACCATGCAGTTCTTTTCAAAAGCAGAACAAAGTTGTATTCCATGCTTGAGGATGAAGCACCGAGCTGCTTCCTAAAACCGAAGGTTAAAGACATCTTTTTCAGACTTAGCAATGGGTGAATGGGTTCTGATAGAGAAGGTGGCAGCCTGCATCATTGCTCAAATCATACTCCGAAGGGGAAATGAGGGGCAGGGCACTTTGCTGTCTGCAATGATGTCTTTTTCTTTTAAGGGTTAGCACCACGAAGATCATTGTCTTTTCAAATATCCTCCCTCCAGGTTCCTGGGCTCTGAGTTGGTGCACTCTGTCCCACTGAGTCAAAGCCATTTGCAGTGAAAAATTCAGGTTCAGCCTGGCACATGGCCTTTCATAGCACTCAGGGACCATTTCCAGCCTCATAATCTTAGTATCTCTCTTTGTGCAGAGAATAAGACAAAGTCTCTGAGAAACTGAAGTGGAATGTAATCCTCATGAGGTTGGCATCATCACCTCCCCCCCCTTTAACAAATAAGGAAACTGAGGCCAAGAGAGGTTAGTTAACTTGCCCCATGTGGATTTGAAATGTTGAACAGGGTAGCTTTCGGCACTTTCCAATTGACGTAGGGCTTGGAAGGCCAGGAGTCTTCTGCATACTTCTTGCCAGTCACTCTGGAGAGAAAACTGTCTCTTTCGCAAGCAAGTAGCAATATCCTTGCCCATCATTTTTTGGTAAAACCATCAAGATCCCACAGCAGACCAGACTTTGTGACTTATGCCTGTAATCCTAGCACTTTAGAAGGCTTGAGGTCAGGAGTTTGAGTCCAGCCTGGCCAACGTGGTGAAACCCCATCTCTACAAAAAAGACAAAAATTAGCCAGGCATGGTGACGGTTGCCTGTAATCCCAGCTACTTGGGAGGCTGAGGCATGAGAATCACTTGAACCTGGGTGGCAGAGGTTTCAGTGAGCTGAGATTGGGCCAATGCACTCCAGCCTGGGTGATAGAGTGAGACTGAGACTCTGTCTCAGGAAAAAAAAAAATCCCAGAGCAAAGCAAATTCTGAAAGGAGTTATGGGCTTAAAAAAATAAGCATGATATTTACTTATAAAAACTTCTTGATGACTCTGGTTTGAGGGCAGGAAGCACCTAGGAGTTGGATTAACTGCCCTTCCCTGAAGAAAAGAATTTCTGTTTATGCCAAGACGCAAGGGGGGTGGAGAGAGGAAGTTGGTGGGCGGACACAATGAGGTACTGGAGGGTCTGCTTTTTATCACAAACAGAAATGGTGCTTAACAGACCTTCCTTGTGTGTCTCCCAAGTCTTCCATAACTTACAACAGTAACTAGCATGGGCTGCTGCTAGCGTGCTGGCATCTTGTGTTAGCCATGAGAGAGGCTGACGTTTGTGCAGGATGGGGGCAGAGTACATTAGTTTGCAATTCTTCAAGGTCATGCATGAGAGAAACAGAGAAAAGCACCAAGAAATGAGCTCCGGGACTCTCAGAAACCCAGGGGAGAGAACTTTGGGTCATAATAGGTTATGATGTTGGAAATCCATTCAAATGTAAAAAAATCCCCGAGGGATTGTTGAAGAGAGACTCCAACTGAGGCTGGAATGTTGGAGTTATAGAAATTATTAAGTTTGTTATTATTTTAAAGTGTGGTAGGGAGGTGTCATGGTTAATTTTTTTGTGTCAACTTGATGTGGCTAAGGAATACCTAGATATCTGGCAAAACATTATTTCTTGGCATGTCTGTGAGGTATTTCCAGAAGAGATCAGCATTTGAATCAGTAGACTGAGGACAGAAGCTCTTCTTCACCAATGTGACTGAGCATCATTCAATGTGTGGAGGGTCCCAATAGAACGAAAAAGGGAGGAAGGGTGAATTTGCTCTTTTTGTGAGCTAGGACATCCATCTTCTTCTGCCCTTGGATATTGGCCCTCCAGATTCAGATTGAATTTTACCATCAGTCTGCCTGGTTCTCTGGCTAGCAGACAGCATATGTTGGGACTTTTCAACCTCCATAACTGCGTAAGCCAATTTCCCCATAATCAACCCCCTCTCCCATATATCCCATTGGTTCCGTTTTTCCGCAGAACTATGACTAAAACAAGTGACAAATTATGTATAATGAAGGTTCTAATAGAAAGAATAAATAAGGCCTACTACTTGATAGCACAACAGGGTGATGATAGTCACTGATAACTTAATTGCACATTTAAAAATGACTCTAAAAGTGTAATTGGATTGTCACACAAAGAATCAATGTTTGAGGGGGTGGATGTGAATGCCCCATTCTCCATAATGTGCTTACTTCACATTGCATGCTTGTATCAAAACATCTAATGTATCCCAAAAATGTATACACCTACTACGTACCCATAAAAATTAAAAGTTAAAAAATTAAAGCAGCAATGAGGGGTCCGACTCCATCTGGGTGTAAAGGTCAGAAGAGGTTTTCTGATGAATGTACTGTTAGCTAAAATGAAGTGTATGAGTAAGAATTAGGTAAGTGGTGAACAGGGCTGGGAAGAGGTAATATGAGCAAAAGAATTCCTGATGTAGCATGTAGAGGAGAAATGGCTGTTCTAGGAACTTTGAACACAAACACAGAAACATATAGCTTGCCTTTCAGCCCATGTTCACCTCCTCCCATTTTACAAATCAGGTTATATGTAAGGACAGATACACTGGTGCTCAAGATAGGGGAGGATGTTTGCTATCAATTAGCTATTCCAAGCTTAAGGGTATCAAGAGGTAGATAATTTAGTGTGACTGTGAAGGCTAAAACCTGTGTGTTTGTGTTTGTGTGTCTATTAAGCCTATGAATTTATATTCATGAATTACACTTTCAGAATTCTCTGTAGCCTTGGAAAAGAATAAGTATGGTACCTGAACAGTATATTCTCATATTTAAGATCTAGTGCCTAGTTTGGTTCCTCATTTCTTTTGCTTGGGTAGGAATATTTAATTCTCAAAGGGACTCTGGAATGAAGTAATAATTTGTTGGTTATATCCACGAAACAGCTCCCAAAGCATTCTCTTGGAAGATGTTCCTGACAGTCTAGTGGGGTAAGTAATTCATTAATGCACATCTTCACTTACTTACTCGTTTGAGTGCTTACTACATGCCAAGCATAGTTTTAAGTTCTATTAGGGTACATATAATACAAAGGTCCGTGTCCTTGTGGAACTAAAATTCTAGGTGGGACAGACAACGAAAACAAACAAGCAAGTAAATGAGGTAACTCCCAACAGGTAAAAACATTGATGGTATGAGGGGATTGCTGGCCAATGGAAAAGCAGGTGACTGATGGGAGGAGTAAGGGCTTCTCTGAGGAGGTGAAATTTGAGCTGATACTTGAAAGATGAGAAAGACCCAGCCATGGGAGGCTAGAAGGACCTGGATTGATCCAGTAATCCTGTTCCAGGCAGAGACAACATAGATGGGAACTCTCAGAGAGGTTAAGTGACTCACCCAAGGTCACACAGTGGTGTGAAGGATGTGCCCAGAGATTCTACAGTGAGCCTTTGACCCGAAGTCGGGGACTGTTTCCATGTCTTATCTTCCCAGTGCTTGTTTCCCAATGCTGTCTGGTCAAATCCTGATATTGTAGGATTATAGGGTACTATCACATGTATTCTGTCTTTTATTATCAAAACTTCAGTGGTTGTTACTTCATGTAGAGCAATGAATAGATCACATAGAGCTTCTCGAATGATAAAGTTATGGGAACTCATGGAGATAAGGTGTCAAGAAGATAGCAATTCTCTTCAGAAGGTGTTACAGATTCCCAAGACCTTCGAGAGTTTTCTCCAGGGAACTCTATCAGCATGAAAATCCCCCTTTTTCATTCTCAGAAAGTTTACTTTTATTCTTCTTCTTCCCCCACTCCATAAAAGTTTTTGGACATTCTGGATACCTTTCTGTTGTAAATATCTAATGCAACAAGTTCCCTGTGTGGGACATTCTGGAGTGTTTGCTGGGAGATCAGGGGATGCAAAGGCAATTTTTCTCATAGCACCTTTCACCACCGCTCAGTAAGTGTTCTGCAAAGGGCTAAATCTAAAATATTTCCAGCTTCGCATGCCATTTGGTCTTTGTAGCAAGTACTCAACCTTGACATTGTAGTGGGAAAGCAGCCATAACAATTTGTAAGTGGATGGGCGTGGCTGTGTTCCAATAAAATTTTATTTACAAAACAGGTGGCAAGCTGGCTTTGGCCTTTGGGCAATAGCTTATTGACCTCTGCCCTTAGTAATAATCACAGCAACCCTATGGGACAGGCATGGATGAGGACACTGAGTAGTTAGGAGCCTGAAACATGCACAAAAGATTTGATCATCTATGATAATTCTAGGAAGATTGTCGAATTAGGAATCAGGAGACCAGCTTCCAGAGTCTTCTCTGCCATTAATTTATTTCACGGCCTTCACCTCTTTGGTTCAATCTGATCCGATGGCGCCTAGGGGAGCTGTATTAGCTGAATTCTAGTGACTGCAGTTAACAATACTTTATTGCATGCTTGAAATTTGCAAAAAGGGTAGATCTTGAGAGAGAGAGAGAGAAAGAGAAAGAGAGAGAAAGAGAGAGTGTAAGACATTCACGTGGAAATAGTAACTATTTGAGGTGACAAACAAGTTATTTAGCTTGTATATGCATATCAGATCATCAAATTGTACATGTTAAATATATACAATTTTTAATTGCCAAATATACTTTAATAAAATTTAAAAGTCTTTCCCTGGCTACAGTATTGTTTAGCCCATTTCAAATTGAAGGCTTTGGCGTCATGGAAACATTTCCCTAAATTCATCTGCCACCATTTCAGTGATGATTTGGCTCCAGCAGACACGCCATGTGGATAGGTATATGCAGATGTTGCCATGATTAGTAAAATGCAAAGTCATTTCCACATTTGCAGAATTCATAGTAGCTCTCTGGGACTGTGCATCTTCTGAATGGACAGACACTAAAAGTACAACTACGACTACATGGCAGTCTGCCTACTTTTTAATGTGAAAAAGGGTGCTCCCACCCCAGGCACTGTGGGAGAGCTAGTGCACAATGGGAAGCCAGGCAAACCTGGATTGGAGATCCAGCACTTTCTTAGCTCTGTGACCCATGGCCACGTTATCCACCTTCTTTCACCCTCCATTTTCCATCAGAGAAATTGGACCAGTTCCTAATTTTATTTTGAGAATTCAGTTAGAGAATATGGACAAAGCAGTCCATGCAGTGCTTGACATGTAGGAAGCACATGTTAATGTTCACTATTATTTTTGGGATTACTGATATTAATAGTTATTACTATAGTAACAGCAACAGCAGTAGGGATGGTAATAAATACTGGCAATAGCAGCAGCTACTCAAAGTAATGAGAGTAGCAATGTGTCATTGGTGACTTTCCTGACAATTGGTGATTTGAATGAAACACCACCAATCTACTGTAACGTTTCTAAAGATCCTCTTCTCTTGAATATTTGAACACAGAACCCTAGTGTCATGTGATGTTTCTCAAAGTCCTTACCCATTATTTTGGTATCTGTGATTTGGAGAAGGACAGTCACGCATAATTCCACTCCTGTGCAGCACTACGTTACTAGAAGAAAGTCACAAGCACAGTGAGTTTTAAATCAAATATGAATATAGTGATTCATAGCACAACATGGAGATCAGGAAGGGATCCCAAGGACTGCCTGTTGGCTTCCCGGGAGTCCAAAGAAAATAAATCATGAGCTATGATCCTAAGTGAGTAGCAGACAGGACATGCAGTCTCCCTACATGACCTGGATGGGTCCGTGTGTAGATATTCAGGGAGGAGACGCGGCTCAGAGCAACTAACATGTCGACTAGAAGAGTGGACTCTGGTCTTGGAACATTCCACCCATGAGTTTTTCTTTTTTTGATCTGTATAAAATGACAGTCCTATAGTTTTTTAAAACTTGTTTTATTTTTTCAGCATTTCCATGGGCACACAAAAAGGTCATATGGTTCTATTACCTGTTTTAACTGAAATGTCTGATTGAACAAGGGTTGGAGTGGGCAGGTGCATTTATTTCTTAGAATTCTAGAGTGTCTGGTATTTACTGTGTGTCTGAACGTAGGAATGCTGGAAAGGTTGAGAGCTTGGGGATTGGTCTAACTTTGACTCTGACAGTCATCATCCCTGTAACTCAATGACTCCTGCTCAGTTTCTCATCTGCACAGTGTGGGTATGGATGTGACTCAAAGGACTGTTGAAAAGATTATATAACCATTGCAGATGGTTAGGGTTTGATGATGTCACAGAAACAAATCTGAGAGTTGACAGAGACCTATGAATGACAAATGATTAGTCAGCAGAACACCATTTAAGGAGTGTTAAATAACACTCTGAAATCTGTTGCTTAAGCAGGCAAAACACTGGGATCCCAACTAAGAGGGACTTCAAAATATATTTGAGGATTCTCCTTTCACGTCTATCTGTCTTCCCATCTTTCCCTCTTTGAGCAGTCTTATCTCAGTTTCTTAGTTTGGTCTATCTTTTCTTCTGTTTCTTGGTATCTGTTGTGGAATAAATTTTGTGGCCCCAAATTCATATGCTGAAGTTCTAACCCTCGTACACCAGAAAGCAACTGTATATGGAGATAGTGTTTTTAGAGTTAATAAAATTAAAATGAGGTCACTGGGGTGGGCTTTAATCCAGTACTGAGGTAGCAGAAAAGGATCTGGAAGGAGAGACCCTAAGGCCAATTCACACTGACTTCCTAGAACTAAATAAAAAAGAAAACCCTAACTTTCCATGCACAAGTAACAAAAGGAAAGAGACAGAGGCTACTCCCATTGCACAAACCCCCTCCACCTTCTGCACTGCAGATGAGAAGTGGAAAGTATATCTCACGAGTCCCCTCCTGTAACCAATCACTGGTCACAGGCCTAGTGCTCATTTGCATAGGTGTGTAACTTTGTAACTTCACTTCTGCTTCTGATTGGTTGCCTTCTACTACTTCATTTGTGAGCCACTTCTTCATTTACCTAGGGTGTACAGCAAGTAACCAATGGGAAACTTCTAGAGGATATTTAATCCCCAGAAAATTCTGTAACCGCCACTTGCCCTAGGCCACTCCCACTCTGTGGAGTGTTTCAAGAAATCTGTGCTTTCATTGCTTTGTGTGTTTTGTCCAATTCTTTGTTCAAAATACCAAGAACCTGAATGATGCGAAGTCAAGACCATCCACTGGTAATACATGATGAGGAGAAAATTCAGGCACAGACATATAATGGGGAAGAACACGTGGGACACAAGGAGAATATGGCTGTTTACAGACCAAAGAGATGGGCCTCAGAAGAAACCAATCCTGTCAACACCTTCTAGCTCCCAGAACTATAAGGAAATGAATTTCTGTTGTTTAAGCCACCCAGTGCGTGAAGCTTTATTATGGCAGACCTGGCAAATTAATTCAATATTTAATGTTTTCTCCGTGTCTCTGTGGTTCTCAGTTTCTCTCTGTATCTTTCTGGATACCTCTGTAGATTTTTCTCTGACTCTGTAACTTGGCTTTTCTCTGTTTGCCTCTTTCTTTGTCTCTATCTGTTCATCATGTACTGTCTTCCTAGCTGCATTTTCCCTCATCTCTGCCTCTCTCTTTCTCATTTTTCTCTTTTTCTTATCATTCTCTTGCTTCCTTGGGTTAAACTTGATAACCCATACAAAATGTTTAGAACAGTGCCTGTAGTTTCTATTCCATAAAAATTATTCAAAAAAGTGAACCCCTGGTTCTTTTTCTCTCCTTTTTAAATTCCCTCTTCATTGTTTCCATTCTCTTTCACTCACTCCCTAACTGAACATAAAATAAAACAGGAATTTATTTTTCAGGATTTATTGTCTTTACCAAATAAAGTTTTATGGCCCCCAATCCTAATTTTAAAGCAACTCACTTGACTGTTTTACATTCCTCAAAGGGGGAGAGGAGAGACTAAATTGAATTGCCTTTTGTAAGTGACCCCTCTTAGATTTTTGTTTGTTTCTTTGGGTAAAAATGTTTAGATCAGTTGACCTTAAACTTTACAAGGTCTAGAATCACCCGGGAGGCTGGTTAAAAATGCACACTTTTGCTTTCTCACTCCAAGTTTTGAATCAGTGCATCTGTGTCGAGACTGGGAATTACATAATTTTAAAGATTTTTATGTAATTCCGATGCCGGGAAATCTTCAACATGCCCTGAGAATTACAGTATTGTAGGAAATGAAAATGGACTTCCTCTGTGAGCCCTGCCTAATCTTTGTTCATGCTAAACAAAAAATAGAATAAAACCAAGCTTCGTTTCTAGAAGTTTTAAAATATTCTCTGTGAGCATCACAGTTAGGGTGGTGGGGGTCCACTTCCCCCTTTTTTCTTGAAGCCTCTAATAGGCTGAGCAGGGAGCTGACATTCATTTTCAAACAATTTAGGTAGGTGGGAAGGAAGAGCAGGACTTGCAAAATTAACAGTCATAGATTTACTTCTTTGGCACCTGTTTTGATTATTGAATTAAGAAAGTTCTGGCAGCTACAATGGGCTCTGCCAGATGTTGAAGAGCACATGTTAGGGAGAATGTAAAAGGATGTCAGAAGATGTAGGGATCATTCATTTAAAGAATAAACTGTCCAGATCATGTTCTGTTTAGGCTGTCAGAACTGATGGTGAGTGTAATGAAACCTCAAGAACAAAGGGTGAGCAGACATTGATAAAGCTCAAACACATCGTGAAATATAAAAATCTGCTGCTTTTTAAGTCAACACCCCTGAGTGTCAGCTTATCTGTTTGTAGAAACCACCGCATGTTAAGAGGAGCCCATTTTTCCTGCAGTTTGGTGTAGATTGGTCCGTTACTTTCATGGAGGCTGTGAAAAATGTTCTTGGGGGACTTATCTGTCAGTATCAGGACAAAGAGACAGCCACAGCTCCTGGGAGAGTGATGGGAAGAAAGGCAGGCACCCGGATAGTGATGGGACCACTCAGCATCCATCTAGAATAACTGGACATCTGCAAAGCCTGTGCACCTGTTACAAACACACACATACATGCACATACACAAACAGGTGGTTTGCTGAGGCTATGCAGGACTCCAGAATAACTTCAGTATATCTACATGCATACACATGAATGCACACATGCATTAACCATGTTCATACATGCACCAACACAAATGCACATGGATATACACCATATGCCCATACATTCCTCCATTGTACATGGCAAACAAAATCACACATTTGCACATACAGCCACATTCATGAACAATACCAGATACAGGATTGATCACACACCTTTCCCAGCACTGGCCCAGCCTGCTGATGAGATGTGAAAGGCTGGCCTGCCCAATGAGGGTTTCATGCTGGTGAGAATCAAGGGACACATCTTCCTGCAGAATTCTGGAGAAATGGTCCATTCAAAAAAGTCACCTTGCTAATATAGAGTGTGCATCAACATCCATTTATTGGATTCACCTTTCAGGACAAACAGAAGCATGACTCCACTCTGTTTGCCGTGTCTTGCACAGGTAAATTCACCTGCCTGGCACACATATTTTGCAGTGTGAAGACCAGGATGCCTGTCTAGGAAACTTAGAGAGGACTTAGCAAGGCTTGAGGGGCTGAACGTCCTCACTATCTTCTATAGGTCATGACAGTCATGCTGGGTCTTTATGTTCATGGAGGAGAGTTGGTGGTTTGCTGAGGCTATGGAGAACTCCAGGATCACTTCAATACATCTTCCTAAAGCAAGAGTAATTGTATAAAAGATCATTTGTATCTCATCAAACTGTTTAATCAGCTGTTTCTATTATGAAGCAGAATATGAAATTTACGTGCATTTTGGAAGGGAAAAGAATAGTGACCTGAATACTGACAGGGGCCTTGTGGTTTTTTTTTCATGTTGTGGCTTTGTTTGTTTGTTTGTTTTTAAGGAGTAGGTCTTTGACAGCCATTGAAATTTTACGCTCTTATTTTTTTTTCCCTCCTATGGTAATTTTGGTCATTTATAATTTTAAAGCAAATGCTTTGATATATTTAAAATTTGTTTATGTATGGTTATTTGCAGTATTCTCTTAATGTTTCCCTTTTCATGCCTGTAAGGTTTTCTTGTTTGTTTGTGTCTCATGTTTACTTTTGTAATCTCTCCCTCTATTCCTGAGTCAGAGTCCAAATACTTGCCTAGGATGTGGCCTTTTCAGAAAACCAATATTTTTACCCTTTTGATCAAAAAATGCTTTTGTTTTTAATTTTATTAATTTTTAATTTAAAAATGTTATTCTTATATTTTCTAAAAGATCTCTCTTTTTCGCTTCTTTTTCTAGCTTCCTGAATTTGAAATTGGTCCATCAATTTTCAATCTTCTTTGTTATCAAAATAAATTCATTTAGGTTTATATATTTTTTCTTTGGCGTTTTGAGTCAATTCCATGGATTTTTCTGTGCCTTTCTTTAATCCAATCATGATTTTAAAAGATTTTTTTTTTCTAAAACATTAAATAAATGAGTTTCTTTTGTCTTACTTTGGATTCTTATTTTTAGTTTTTCTTGTAGTTTTCCCTTTTAAAATTCTTAATGTTGATAATTTGTGTTTTCTCTTCATGCTTGATTGGACTTGCTAGGAGATTATTCATTTTTATTCATCTCTTTCAAAACTCAATTTGGGGTTGTGTTGATTTTCTTTATTTTTTAATGTTTTCTATTTTATTGACTCTTTAATATTTTTCTTCTTTTTTTTACTTTCTTCTGCTTCTTTTGTATTTAATTTCTTCTCCCTTTTCTGGCTTCTTGATGTAGAAGTGTAGGCCATTGATTTTCTGCCTTTCTTCTACTGTGCTGAAAGGAAGCCTGCTATGGTTGACCCAGTGCTCCCCGCAGGAAGTGATCCCGTATGGCTCTTGCCCTCAGCTTATTCTCTATGGGTGGAGGTGAGAGCCAGTCTCTGTGCCTCTGGCCCTGGCTTGGCAGCCTTAACTCACTTTGCCTCCTGGGCTGGAAAGAGAATCGGAGAGTCTCTGCATGGCCCATTTTAAGCATTTGTTTTGTGTTACCACATTTAGTCTTTACAAATCCACAAGATAGTATATTATTGCTGTTTTCTTTTTTTTAGGTTTAGAAAAGGAACAGTGATACTAAGTTATTTGTCTTAGTCCCATGGCATAGCTGAGATTCAGTCAGCCCTGCTTGGCTCCAAAGTCCAGTGTAAATTACTGCGTGCCTTTGCTTCCCCTGTTAACAGTAACCATCCATTGAGACTACCAGGGGCTACACTAGACTGGGTGAATTGCAGATATTACATCATGTAGTCCCCATAGTAGTCTATGAAACACCTACTATTTATAGCTATTTACAAGTAGACAAATGGAGCTAAGAAGTCAAGGTGTCTTTGCCATACTATAATAAGCTTAGGATTCAATATTAGGTATTCTTTTTCAAACTCCATATCCCATTACCTTGACCGCTACTTAAGTTGTTCCGCTTTACACACAAAGCAGACATCTTTGATGTCAAGGCCTTGTGAAGTCGTTGAGTGACTCATATTCTTTAAGGAGCTTCTTTAAAAGCATAAAGAGATGAAATTCCACATCTCATATCTCATAGTATAGAGAGCTTGCAATTTACATAAATTCAAAGAGCTTAATTTAAACTTGATGCTCTAGGTCTGGGAGTCCTAAGAAGTCCGTATCTCCTTTATCATAGAACATGTTCAACCTCAGACAGCTTCAGTGACTTACCCAGCTTGATACGCTAGTAAGTGGCAGAGCTGGGATTTGAACCCAGGTTCATCCAACTCCCACACAATAAAGACAGAAAACCAAATAATCAAACAATACCAAAGGACTCATTTTCCCTTCACACAGGAGACTGCTGGGGCATCTTAGAGACACAGTGATTAGTTTCTAACGTCCTAAAAGTGCTGACCACACACACATTCTCAGGAAAGGAGAGATGACAAGGGTAGCTGATCATCAGAACAGACTCCTAACGGAATTTATGCCATCATTATGTCAGAGCAAATCAAATGTGGAAGAAAAGTAAAGTCATCTAGTCCAGCTTCTTCTTTATACATGTAGGTAAAGAAACTGAAGCTTCAGACAGAGGTCTTCCTCTCTTGCCTTGGGGGTATCTGTGTGGAGGCTAATAATATTAATAATCATGGTGGTCCCTTACATTCAAGTGGACACTCTTGAAACCAGCCTTGCAAAATTATGACTGAGACAGTGAAAGAGATCTAACTTAATCGACTCCATCTTGCTTCTAACCTCCAAGCTGTCTTGTTCATTCCTGGGCACAGCTGAACTAACTTTGGGAAAAACTCAGTTTATAGTTTATAGTTTAAAACAAAGATAACAGCCCTTTCCCAAAGCAGACCTCCTTCTTTTTCTTTTTTTTAAAGACGGGGTTAAACCATGTTGGTCAGGCTGGTCTTGAACTCCCAACCTCAGGCGATCCGCCCACCTTGGCCTCCAAAGTGCTTGGATTACAGGCGTGAGCCACCACGCCTGGCCTAACAGACCTCCTTCTTGCCTGGGGACTAGACTGCCTTTGCAGGACTAACATTAGCCACAAGATTAGAAATGATGGTTCAGGAGTCATGCAGCTACAGGCTACAAGATTCTGACCCTCCCTAAACTGCTGCTGAGATCAATGCTTGAGATTTTGCAGACGCTGCACTTGGTGGATCAGCTGGCACCACCCAGACTGATAAACTGGCTCAACTGATCTTGTGGACCCACCCAGGAACTGACTCAGCACAAGAAGACAGTTTTGACTCCCTGTGGTTTCATTTCTGACCAATCAGCATTCCTGGCTCACTGGCTCCCTCCCCACCCACCAAGTTGTCCTTAAAAGCTCTGATCCCTGAATGCTCAGGGAGACTCATTTGAGTAAAACTCTGGTCTCCTGCACAGCCAGCTTTGTGTGAATTACTCTTTCTCTATTGCAGTTTCCCTGTCTTGATGAATCGGCTCTGTCTAGGCAGCAGGTAAGGTGAACCCATTAGGCAGTTACACACTTAGATGCACATGTGCCAATTCTGTTTCTCACAAGATCCATGTGGAGTGAGTATGGCTGGCATCATTACCCCAAGTTTATGATGTGGGCACTAAGACCCTGAGGAGAGAAATGACAAGCTCATGTCCTCATAAACAGTGATGTCTGGGCTTGAACTCAGGACTTTTAAATCGACATTCACAGGGACTTCAGAACAGAAGCCAATTTGTTGAATGGAGGCAGGGGAAGGAGAGAATTCCATTACAAAGCTCTCCGCAACCTTGACGAGGAGCAAACTAGACAAGTTCAACTCTACCCACCCTGTTCCTGGATTGTTTTCCTCTTGAGAAAAAGCAGGCGAGACAATAGAACAAGATCACAGCTGTTTATGTCTTCCAGTAACTTTTTCTAACCTTTTCCCCATCTGCTTTTGCAGTGGGAAAAATCATTTTCTCCATGTAATGGGTCCTCAATATCCCCTTCCTACCTCGATTCTGTACTTCAAGATACTACACTAAATTACTGTGATTCATTATTCCTATTAAAACAAACAATATCCTCAAATTACCCGGGAAACTAAACAATTTTGAACAGTAAATTCAAACAGTAAAACATGGGCACATATTGGGTAAATGTTATTTTCTTGAACAAGAAAAGCTTTCGGCAAAGTGCTTAACTTGAATACAACAAAAGGCAATTTAATTTAGTAATACAGCTGGGTGAAAAATGGAGACCTCGGGTTTAATAAGAAGGGGGAAAAGATACACATATATCATCCAAAAGGATAATTATGAGAAACTATTTTGTATGATCCAGTGAAATCAAAGCTTCTAATGCTTTTTTACTCCTGTCAAAATAGGGAGATTTAAGGCCCTAAAAATGGGAATTTTGCAGACTTCACTGCCAAGAAAAAATGATTTGTTCCTTGATAAATTACTATTGGGCTTTATTCTTGGGAAAAAAATACACTTACATTGAAATAAATGCCAAGGAATGGGTAGAGAATTTATATTATTCGTTCATATCTGTCACTGGATTGGTGGAAAGATAGCAGCCCCATTTAAAACATATCCTGACTTGCTGAATGCTTGCCACAGGGGCAAGATGAAAATCTCTGGTGAATGGGGGCAGGTGTGGGTCCCCGTGAGGCTGCACAAATCTGACAAGGTATCTCTCTTATTTTTCTTCCCTGGGACACAAATATTCTATCCTCTCTGGATCCCACAGTTCAAGAAGCATCCCCAAATATGGACACAAGTCTTTTGCCGATTCTGAATATTTCCGTGGGGCTTTGTAAATATCCTCGGCAAATCTGCCTTTCAACACAGAAGGGGAGTAGGAACAGGAAAGAAAAACTTTGGCAACCACAAAGCCACCAGTTTGCTTGTTAATTGTATTGGGTCAGTCAATGACCATGAAAACATGACTCTTCATTATCTTCATCAAGGGTTTGCAGCACAGGAAATTGATAACTACTTTGGATAGAACACTGGACAAGTGTGAGGGGACCCAGACTCCAGCTTCACATCTTTAAAACCTATGTAACCTTTAGTAAAGTGAATAAGAACTCTGAGCTTCACTTTCCTCCTCTGTAAAATGGTTTCTTTGGACCAGCAACATTTTCCTTCCAAGTATTGTTGCAAAATGCTTCATTCCAGGGAAACTTTTTTTTTTTTTGAGACAGAGTTTCGCTCTTGTTACCCAGGCTGGAGTGCAATGGCGCAATCTCGGCTCACCGCAACCTCCGCCTCCTGGGTTCAGGCAATTCTCTTGCCTCAGCCTCCTGAGTAGCTGGGATTACAGGCACGCACCACCATGCCCAGCTAATTTTTTGTATTTTTAGTAGAGACGGGGTTTCACCATGTTGACCAGGATNTGGGATTACAGGCACGCACCACCATGCCCAGCTAATTTTTTGTATTTTTAGTAGAGACGGGGTTTCACCATGTTGACCAGGATGGTCTCGATCTCTTGACCTCGTGATCCACCTGCCTTGGCCTCCCAAAGTGCTGGGATTACAGGAAACTTTTATATATAATTGCATTATACAGGACAAATCAAAGAGGAACTTCTCTAGTGAAAACAGAGTGCTTTTGGTATTTGAGTTTTCCCCCACATTCTAGAAACCCCTAATTCACTCCATAGAACTCTAGGGCCTCAGGGAACATACTTGGAAATTACTAGACTGCGTTCTTTGTAAGGTTCCTTCCAGTTTGAATACCCATGCTGCTGTGGCTGACCTGCTCCTAAAACAATTAACCAAGACTCTGAGAAAACTCTGCCAGCCTTGCCTGGTGCTCTTTGCCTCCATGTTAGTAGTGTGTGGCTTTTTCTGAAAAATGCCAGGTTCCAAAGGCATAATTGCTGAATCTCAGCACAGGGTACATGCCCCTGCTGGGCTAAGACAGAAGAATGAAAAGGATAGTTTTGATGGGAGCAGTTTTGAAAATTTAAATGAGAGTTATCATTCAAATATTTATCTCCAGAAATGTGGAATGAAAAGAAGCATGCAGCACTTGCTAAGGGACTACTGATTAGTGTTTATCAGTCCCACATCCCAGTAAGGTCTAGGACCAGTTTTTTTTCCAAATGAAACAAGCAAAAACATGATGTCTGCATCGTCCAATACCTGGGTATGACTGATATGACTCATCTGCTACACAAATAAAAGAACTAAGTAAATGCTTTGTGGAAAGAAGTTTCTGGCTAATTAAATTTTGTTTTTTGGTCTTTCTTGGTGCTATAAAAAAGAAGGGTGCCTTTATTTTTAAGTTGAAAATTATTCTAAACTGCCTGCATCCATTTTTTATCTGAGTGACAGCAATTTGAAGTGCTTCCATCTTAATTTCTTTTTTGTTTTTTGTAATTTACAAAGTACTTTCCATTTCACAAAGAGCTTTATAGTTTATAAGCACAGTTTATAATAGACCTTATTACGGAAGTTTATAAGATGTTGTGCTCTTTCCAAGGCACTTAACAGTTTACACAGCCTTTTATGGTTTATCCATTTCTTTGAATAAGACACTTTATCATCTTAAAAGCATTTGACATTTTATAACGTCCTCTTATTATTACAAAGAGCTTTGTAGCTTACCAAATACCTTGCGATGTGTAAAATAATGCCAAGCCCATAACCATATTTAGTTAGGTTCAGGTGACATAATGCATCTTTCTTTGATGATTATAAAGATCATAATACAAGGCAAATTTGTGAGCTTGCCTTTGCTAAGCACAGACCGAGTGTGTCCTAGAGATGCTTGTTGGTGCCTGGTTGCTTAAAAACATTATCTCTTTAAAATTTGCTAACTAATGAAGAACTAAAAGTTTGGTTTTCATCAATGGTTCTTCATGGGGGGCAATTTTATCCTTCAGGGATACTTGGCAATATATGGAGACATATTTGGTTATCACAACTAGAGGAGAGGGTGCCACTGGCATCTAGGGATACAAGTAAGGATACAGTTGAACATCTTACAATTCATATCACAGTACCACCCCCACCCCAACAAAGAAATGTCTAACCCATAATTCCAACAGTGCCAAGATTGAGAAGCTCTGGTTTTGATAAAGGTCAACCTATCCTGTTAATTTCACATCTTTTATCTCTTGCATTAGAAGAATGCTTTGAGCTGCAAGTAATAGAAAATGACCTCAAACTGGCTTACAGGTTATTTACATTTATCATCTCACTTAACTGGAAATCAAGAGAAAGGCCGGGTTACAGGGCTGGTTGATTAAGACTCTGCCCCATGGCATGGAGATCCCTGATTCTCTTCCTCTCCACTTTGCTCAGCTTTGTTCATCCTCAAGTTGGTTCATACCCATAGAAGGCTGTCAGCGGCAATCAACCCAATCAGCTTTTGCTCCTATCCAAAGCAGGGAAGCTGTCTTGTCTTTCCCAGAATCCCAGAAAGAGACTGTGTGTGAATAAACACCCACATTGTACGGCGATTTGCTTAATTGAAGGCTGTATGCAACATACCAAGGACAGAGCCTTTTATGGAGCTGATGCTCGTTACATGTTCTCTCTACCTCCATCCTTTGTTGGACACTAACTTTTGGCTGATGACTAGGGCTTCTGAAGAACAAAAACATAATAAAATCACCTGTTGGTCCCCCAGGAAAGAGCTCCTGTGAAACAGCTGTTAGATTTATGCATAGAAATTCACACTGTTTCCCAGCATGGAATTCTGAACTGTAAATCCTTCCCCCAACATATTACATATGCACACATACACACACTCTACCTCTTGCAAATGAAAAGTCATATATATCTTGCCAAAGTATTTCTGACAAGCAGCTCCAGCATTCAGAGCCTTAGGCAAGCTTTGTGTCTCCCATAGTGATGTATAACTGGCCAGGGAGGTTGCAGAGTCCAGTATTCATGACTAATCAACACCTCTTCAGATATTCTGTGCAAAGCTCCCTTTCCCTTGCCTGCAAAACCTCATCAGCAGGAGGTACTTTATTTAGGAGTGAATAGCTGAGTTCAGTACCCTGTATGAAAGGTGAAAAATAATTTTTATTTCATTTTAGGATCCTCATAACCCAGCCATAAGCTCTCAGTTTCTTATTTAATTGGATCCATGTTTGCTTTGGGGATAAAGCTAAGTTCTAGGGGCTAGTCATCAGGCCATATCTGCAATACTTTTGAGATGTGGAATGGGGGCTACTGGATACTCATCTTCAAAAACTGTCAATGATTTCCAATTACATATAGAAAAACTTAAACCCCTTAGCTGACTTTCACAGTATGACCCTAAGCACTGTGTTCCCCGTTATTGTTACTAGTTCCTATAAGCATCATCTACTCCATTCAGACTGACCTCCCAGTTATTTTTCAGATAAATTTTATTATGTTTCTGAACTGCAGAATCTAGAATACAGCAGGTATTAAAAAACAGCAGACTTGGGTCCAAATTGTGTTTCTACCACATACAGGACATATGATATAGGGAAAAAATGCTTATTTAGTGAGCCTCAGTTTACTCATCTGGAAAATGATGATAATATCACCTTGTGGGATAGAGGTGAGGGTTAAATAAGATAATTTTTCAATGTGCTTAGTTTAGTGCCTGCCTTTTAGAAAGCATCAAATAAAGTTCTTATTTTCCCTTCACTTTCCTACCCACCCAGATTGATGTCT
>NW_016107319.1:3582540-3584961 GCF_001604975.1 Cebus imitator
ATTCAATAGGCTTTTTTTTCTTTTTTTTTTTTTTTTTTTTTTTTTTTTTTTTTTTTTTTTTTGAGACAGAGCCTTACTCTGTCACCCAGACTGGAGTATAGTGGCACAATCTTGACTCACTGCAACCTGGGCCTCCTGAGTTCAAGTAATCCTCCTGCCTCAGCCTCTTGATTAGCTAGGATTACAGGTGCCCTCCACCACGCCTGGCTAATTTTTGTATTTTTAGTAGAGACAGGGTTTTACCACATTGGCCAGGCTGGCCTCAAACTAAACTCCTGACTTTAAGCAATCCACCTGCCTCAGCCTCCCACAGTGCTGGGATTAGAGGCGTGAGCCACGGTGCCTGGCCTAATTTGCCTATTTGTATAACCTTGTTTAAATCAATGGGAGCTACGCAAGTGGATTCAAAAAACATGAATCCCTTTCACTCTTTTCAGTAGATTTTCCAGTTGTGACATCCTTTGATCTTCACATGAGGCTTTGTTGATAAAACAACGGGACACAGCAGGGGTAAGCGATTTGCTCAAGGTCACTCATGGAGCCACTGATGTGGAAACACACAGTGGAAGGTACTTAGAACAATCAGAGGAGTAATCACATCAGGTCACTGCAGCCAGGGAGGCCTCCCCGAACCTCCTGTCACTGTTTTGGAGGGAGCTCAGTGTTAGTCTGGTCCTTGGAGATAAGGATGAGCTTGGCACTACAGAGAAACCTTTGGACTTGGTCAGGTGGCCTGGATTCTGGAGGCAGCCACATCACATGCGTCTGAGCTTGTGGGTCCTAATTGCTGAGCTTCCGCTTTTCCTTCTGGTTAATGAGGTTAGAATGGATATTTTCTTAAAAAAAAATGACCCAACAAATAATAATTGAGGGTCTACCAAGCCTGCGTCTATCTTACTTCCTTCTATATTTTTGGGCCTAGAATGCAGTTCTGGCACAGTAAGTGCTAAATTATTATTGTGCACATCAATGATTGTGAATGAATATGGTAAGACAAAATGGTGAGCCACACCTGGTTCCTGCCCTTTAGTTGGCAGAGACATAAGTCAGCTACTAACGATGTTGCACTTTTCTGAATACTTGAACTGAAATAAATGCAGAGTGCCTTGGGAGCTCCCAGGAGGCACAATTCATCCAGGTTTAGGCTGGATGGGAATTTAGGGAGTCCTCCTTGAAGGAGGTGACATTTAATTGCCGATACCTTAAGGGCGAGCAGGAGTCTGCAGGGAAATGAGATGTGTAAGTGTGTGGGCTAAGTTGCGGGGTGGAGAGGGAATCAGAGGGTTTGGTTGACTGCTCCAGACAGAGGAAAAAGGGGAGCTAGATGAGGTTCATTTGGACCTGGGGTTTAAACTTCAGGAGGGGCAAAGGGAGGAGATGAGTCTGGAGAGGACGGTAGAGGAATGTGAAGGATAAGGCCATCGTAAAGGGCCAGGAGTTACCCAGAGGTCTTTGGGGAGGATTCTAAACAGGGAGTGTGTACAGTCTGGGTCTGTGCCCCTACTCAAATCTCATCTTGAATTGTAGCCTATCTACCACTATTCCCACCTGCCATGAGAGGGACCCCATGGGAGGTAATTGAATCACAGGGGCAGGTCTTTCCCATGCTGTTCTGGTGATAGTGAATATCTCATGATATCTGATGGTTTTTTTAATTAATTAATTATTTAGATGGAGTTTTACTCTTGTTGCCTAGGCTGGAGTGCAATGGTTCGATCTTGGCTCACTGCAACCTCCGCCTCCTGGGTTTAAGTGATTCTCCTGCCTCAGCCTCTGGAGTAGCTGGGATTACAGGCATCTGCCACCATGCCCAGCTAATTTTACATTTTTAGTAGGTACAGGGTTTCTCCATGTTGCTCAGGCTGGTCTTGAACTCCCGACCTCAGGTGATCCACCTGCCTTGGCCTCCCACAGTGCTGGGATTACAGGTATGAGCCAACACGCCTGGCCAATCAAATGGCTTTATAAAGAGGAGTTCTCCTGCACAAGTTCTCTCTTCCCTGCCACCATGTAAGATGTGACTTGTTCTTCCTTGTCTTCTGCCATGATAATGAAGCCTCCTCAGCCACATGGAACTGTAAGTCCATTAGAATAAGTTACCCAAACAAGCAATGGGGAAAGGAGTCCCTGTTTAATGAATGGTGTTAGGAAAACTGGCTAGCCATGTGCAGAAAGCAGAAACTGGATCCCTTCCTGACACCTTACACTAAAATTAACTCCAGATGGATTAAAGACTTAAACATAAGACCTAACACCATAAAAAACCTAGAAGAAAATCTAAGCAAAACCATTCAGGACATAGCCGTAGGCAAGGACTTCATGACCAAAACACCAAAAGCATTGGCAACAAAAACCAAAATAGACAAATGGGACCTAATCAAACTCCACAGCTTCTGCATGGCAAAAGAAACAGTCATTAGA
>NW_016107319.1:3585266-3614492 GCF_001604975.1 Cebus imitator
AGTTCAAGCATTGTGGAAGACACTGTGGCGATTCCTCAAGGACCTAGAAACAGAAATTCCATTTGACCTAGCAATCCCATTACTGGGTATATATCCAAAGGATTATAAATCGTTCTACTATAAGGACACATGCACACGAATGTTCATTGCAGCACAATTTACAATAGCAAAGACCTGGAACCAACCCAAATTCCCATCGATGACAGACTGGACAGGGAAAATGTGCCTCATATACACCATGGAATATTATACAGCCATCAAAAACGATGAGATCGTGTCCTTTGTAGGGACATGGATGAACCTGGAAAGCATCATTCTCAGCAAACTGACACAAGAGCAGAAAATCAAACACCGCATGTTCTCACTCACATGTGGGTGTTGAACAATGAGAACACATGGACACAGGGAGGGGAGCACTACACACTGGGGTCTGTTGGGGGGAAATGGGGAGGGACAGCAAGGGTAGGGAGTTGGGGAGAGATAGCATGGGGAGAAATGCCAGATATAGGTGAAGGGGAGGAATGCAGCAAATCACACTGCCACGTGTGTACCTATGCAACAATCTTGCATGTTCTTCACATGTACCCCAAAATTAAAATGCAATTAAAAAAAAGTAAGTAAAATAAATAAATAAATAAATAAATAAGGTCTAAAAAAATAAGTTACCCAGTCTCAGGTGTGTATTTATTAGCAATGTGAAAATGGACTAGTTATAGTCTGGCTCTGTGCCTCCACCCACATCTCATCTTGAATTGTAATCTGAACTGTAATGACCACATGTTGTGGGAGGGACCTGTTGGAAGTTAATTGGATCATGGGGGCAGTTTTCCCCACGCTGTTCTCATGATGGTGAGTGAGTCTCATGAGATCTGGTTGTTTGATAAATGGCTGGTGCTTCCTCCTTCACTCTTGCTTGCCTGCCTGTCGCCATGTAAGAAGATGCCTGCTTCCCTTTCCCCTTCTGCCATGATTGTAAGTTTCCTGGGGCCCTCTAGCCATGTGTCCTGTTAAACTTGCAGAACTGTGAGTCAGTAAAACCTCTTTCCTTTATAATTACCCAGTCACAGGTAGTACTCCTTACAGCAGTGTGAAAACAGACTACTATAGAGGATTTTAAAAAGATGATTCTGGAAAAAGTTTTTCCATGTGAAGTTCTTTGGGGAAGGGTAGGCATAGGAGCAGGAAGACCATTTTGGATGCTGCTGATGTGGTCCCAGAGAATGATATCTGTGTTTATGGATACTATCAGGAGTGGTGGGTATCGAGTAGGGGACTGAATGGAACAACAACAACAAAAAAGGGCGGGTCTTAGACTTTTTGGGGTCACTTGCTGTATTCAGGACGTGCAAGACACTAGGGAGAGGGGCGGAGAGGATGGATTTGAGGCTGGGAGTAGAGTCCATCCTCTGAATTCCTGGTCACTTTATTCCACCTGCAACAGTGGGAAAAAGTGCCTGGGAGAGGCAGGTGGATTCTGCATAGCCTGGGGCCCGTCTTCTCTCCTTCCTCGCATGCCTTAGGCATTGGCTGGCCTGGTGTTACCCAGTGCTGCTAGAAAGGCCTCGTCCTGTGCTGTTATCTGCAGATTTCAAGGCCCCTCTGAACTCACACCACTCATCCTATCACTGCGGCTCTGATCAGCCTGACTGATCTTACCGTTTTCTTAAGTGGTGTCTTTGCTTTTTAATTTATTTTCTTGACCCCTCCAGTTGTAAGGCAAACTCTCTGTCAATAGAAATTGTTCCCTAGGATTAGTATGGACTCTTCCTTAGAAGAGTCAGTTTGGAAGTAAGAGGCCCTGAAGCTTTTACAAGACTGGGAAGACAAAGTGGTAAACACAGGAAAGAGCACCAGGGTGGCAGGAGAGGCACTCAGGATACCTGTGACCTTGTGCAAGCCACTCAAGCTTTATCCATTCGATGGGGAGGCAGGAGGGAGAAAAGGGAACGGTATTCACTGATCCTGACTATATGGTCAATACTCCTTCCTTTTTGCTCTTACTGCACCTCCAACACATTCCTATCACAGAGTCTGCTCATTCATTCATTCTTCATTCAATAGGCTTTTTTTTCTTTTTTTTTTTTTTGAGACGGAGTTTTACTCTTGTTCCCCAGCCTGAAGTGCAATGATGTGATCTCAGCTCACTGCAACCTCCGTCTCCCAGGTTAACTGATTCTCTGGCCTCAGTCTCCTGAGTAGCTGAGATTACTGACATGTGCTACCACGCCTAGCTAATTTTGTATTTTTAGTAGAGACAGGGTTTCACCATGTTGGTCAGGCTGGTCTTGAACTCCTGACCTCAGGCGATCCACCCACCTGGGCCGCCTTAAGTGCTGAGATTACAGGTGTGAGCCACCATGCTCTGCCCTTTCAATTGACTTTTAAGATCAATTGTTCTGTGGTTGCTTGAGCCTTCTACTCATCTGCAAGCACTCTGAGAGCAAGGACCATTTAAAAACTCTCCATTGTATCCCAGACACAAAGGACAGCACATAGTAAATACTTAATGCATGTGGAATAAATGAATATGTTGCTATGTGCTGTACTGTGGAGTCTAATAGCCTGGGTTCAAAGACTCTGTTACTTGTTAACTCTGGAACCCGGGACAACTCCTCCAACCTCTCTGAGCATCAGTTTCCTCCTCTGCAAAAAAGGGGGATACGAATGGCACCTATTCATATATATTCACAAAATTGCTTTATTTCTGAAAAATTGGTGGGGAGGAGGAAGGATCTTTCAGCATTATAATGCATGAAGCTGTGTCATGAGAGGTAGTCAGGCCTAAAAAGATGAAACTTTGCTAATAGCATCTCCCCTGTGAAGAATCTGAAAGACCCCACGATGCTCCCACTGAAGACATTGAGAAACTCCATTTTTAACAAGAACTACCTCCCCGGGATAAAAGACTTTTCGGCTTTGATCTCTTGGCACGTGGTAGTGACATCGTCAGTATTTTTGCCTGGAAACAGAAGAAGAGGGAAAAAGAAAAGGGCAAATGGGATACCCCTTGTCGGCTTATTTCCTAAGGACTCAAAGGAGCTTTGAGAGAAAAGTAGAGACATGGCATTTATCAGCCACTAGATTAAGTGTCTATTCGTGATTGGCTTATTGGTTTCAGTGTTTCTTCCAGGACAGAGATGATACCCACACCGTGGTGAAGAGGCTTTAATTGAGAAATTATAGACATAAAACCTCCGGGACGATGTCCAGCCCACAGAGTTTTTATTGTTGTTATTCATTGGGTATTAAGCTATGGAGAGTATCTCAATGCATTCCCTTTGTGTGAGCAAATGCAAACACCCTTAGAGGCATCCTTCACCCTGGCATAGGTACCTAAACCCTTCCTAAGGAATGCCATTAGGATTGTTTGTAGAAAAATAGATAAGGCCAAGTCATTTCAGAAACACACATTCTGCAAAGTGAATCTCATTGGCAAATTGGGGTGGGGTTCAGGAGAGGGCAGAAGAGTGATCAAGCAGTGAAAAAATAAGAAACAGATCTTTCTCACTTTGAGTTAGCCCCTTGGAAGAACACCCAACCTCTGCCTCCTGGAGCCTTTTTCACTGTTATCTTAAATGACATACATAAAGCGTTGTCAAAGCAGAGAGATACCTCTCTGTGGCTGACATATTTCACAGGGAGAAATGGATTTTAAAACTGTTTTCAACTAACAAATTGACAGTCTTAGCCTTCCCTCACCCAAGACGCACTACCTGGAGTGAAATGTGGGGAGGGGCAGATGAGGGCTGATAGGATCTAATCCACTGCTTACAGAATTTGAGGCAGAGTTTTTCTAATCACTCACTAGAGGGTTCCCTCTCCTGACTCAATTTTCTCCTAAATCACATACTAGAGGTCAGAAAAAGGGGTGATAAGCTGTCCACCATGAGGTGGGTTGAAAAGGCCTCATTCCATTCCATCAGAGCTCCGTCAGAGTTTATAAATTGTCATGTCTATCTTTACAAAAAGGGATAAAGTCTGTAGTCTTACAAAAAATGCATGTTTTCAACTTAGATTTATCATCTTTAATATTCTTGAAGAGTGGGAGAGAGAGACAGAGGCAAAGGAAGGTGGGTGGCAGAGGACAAAGGAGTGCAGTGGGTGAGGACAACTGACAGGTGTAAACTAAGGACCACCTTTCCTTCTGCATGGCAGAGACTAGAGAGAGGGAAAAATGGCAGGTAGGGAGATGGAGTCTAAGAGCATAGGCTTTGGTGCCTTTCTGCTTGGTTTTAAATGTAGGCTTTGCCATTCTATCACTTCAGGTAGGTTACTTTATCTATCTGAACTTCCTCATCTTGGAAATGGGGACAATGACAAAGCATACCTTTGTAGAGTTCCTGAGAGTCACATGAACGAATGCCATCAAGTATTTAGCACAGTGCCTGGTACATAGCAAGGATTTAGGCTTGGTTTGATTATACAAAACCCACTGAGTGAGCTCCAGTAAACAAAGCTTTGTCATAAAGAATGAGAATTAGGGGGCTTCCATGCGCAGAATTAAAGGACAGGAAGTGCTGCCATGTTTTAGTAAGAACTTACTGACTCTGGGGAAAGCTATGCTGGAACCAAGGTGCTCAATCTCTGTCTTTTTCTACCATCATCATTTTTATATTGATTTCATCTGCTTTATTCTCCTTTCCTGGGTGATTAGCCATCTCTGTTTCTGCTCTATTAACATGACCCATTGTGACTGTGTCAACCTGGCACTGACTGCTAACTACCTAGGGGAAGGTGTCCTACTTCAAATTCCCAGAAAACATAATCTGATTGGCTTCATTAAGTTTAGCTGCTATCTATTACTCAATCTCAAATCTCAGAAAAAAATACCAAGGATTGAGGTCCATGGTTAAATGATGAGCTCTGGTGACAACTCAGAGCCCCTAACACCTTAATAATCTCAGTGAAAGAGCAACATGGCAGTTAAGATCACAGGCTCTATTGTCAGACTGTCTGGGTTCCAGTCCAAATTTCACCATTTCCTAAATGCGTGTGCTTGAGAAAGTAACTTAATTTCTCTGTTCTTCAGTTTTCTCATGTAGAAAAGGTATTTGATAGAAATTCCCACCTCAGCAATGTAAATTAGTTCAACCACCGTGGAAGACAGTGTGGCGATTCCTCAAGGATCTAGAACCGGAAATACCATTTGACCCAGCAATCCCATTATTGGCTATATACCCAAACAACTATAAATCATTCTACTGTAAAGACACATGCACACGTATGTTTATTGTAGCACTATTTACTATACCAAAGACACAGAACCAACCCAAATGCCCATCAATGATAGACTGGATAAAGAAATATGGTACATATACACCAGGGAATGCTATATAGTCATAAAAAGGAATGAGATCATGTCCTTTGCAGGGACATGGATGAAGCCAGAAGTCATCATCCTCAGCAAACTAACACAGGAACAGAAAACCAAACATCACATGTTCTCACTTATAAGTGGGAGTTGAAAAATAAGAACACATAAACAGAGGGAGGAGAACAACACATACTGGGGCCAGTCAGGGGGTGGGTACAAGGGGAAGGGGAGCATTAGGACAAATAGCTAATGCATGTGGGTCTTAAAACCTAGATGACGGGTTGATAGGCAGCAAACCACCATGGCACATGTATACCTATATGACAAACCTACACATCTTGCACATGTATCCTGGGACTTAAAGTACAGTACAATAAAATAAAGAAATTCCCACCTCATTGGGTTATTCTTTTGGTTGACTAGGATACATGTGGCACATAAGCAATCAACAGTAAGCGTTTACTGATTACTCTTATTTTTCCTGTTATGATTCAAACAATGTAGCTGGCAAAGGCAACTCCATAACATAAGCTAGGTTACATTTTGGATGTGTACTGCAAATAGATTCTGCATCAGACTCAGAAACCATCTTGCCCATTCTCCTGGGCAAGGTTTAGATTTATGCCTGCACTAAATCTGAATTTCCCATTGAGGGACACCCAGAGAGCTTTTCCCCTCTGGGGACACGTGCAGAGCTGGAATGAATCCTTAATCTGTCCTAACCACATGAAGACTGGTGCCACCCCCTCCTCCCTGCCCTCTTCCTTTCCCCTGCTGTGCTGTGTATGTCAGTGGTGGGTGGTGATGGAAAATTAGGAGAGACAGAGCCCATTAGACAGAACTGCAGGCGGATAAAGTTTGCCAATTATGTTTTTGTTTCTTTCTGCTTTCCCTGTGACTTTTAGGAGATGCAGATTCTTCCTGGTGCTCCCCCTGGTTCTCTGCCTATAAAATAAGTTTAATGGCTGAATTTTCTTTAAGATAATCAGAGGCGGTATAATTTATGCATATGAATAGTATTGTAGCCAGATGTAATTTTGCTCGAAGTTGTGGCATTACAGTTAGAAACGGCTCTGCTGGCTGTGTTTTGTAGAATTTGCAATTTATTTAACAGTTGACTGAGCACTGACCCCAGATAAAATAACCATACTCAAAGAGTAGTTTTTTAAAAAGATATATAAAAAAACCCACAAAGGTGGGGAGCGGGCTTTGGAGAAAGACTTGGATATGGTACCCGATTGGAGAGAAGAGCAGGTGGTGAGCATCCAAGGCAAGTTTAGTTCATGTAAATGGCAGAAGAATCGTCAATGGAGGGAGGGGGCGGGGGACGTATATTTCATTTGAAAATTCCTCCCTGATCCCAGGGCCTTTTTTGTTTGTTTATTTGGATGTTCATTCTCCCTTGACTAAAAAGCAGGTGAATTTTGTATTGCTTGTGAAAGCTGTGATGTCTCTCTTTCCTGGTGCTTCCCAGATTGTATAGGAAGAGTCTGGAGGTCATTTTTTGGTGGAGGGTGATGGGGATGATACATAACAAGGAGAGTCTTTGGCTTCTGTAAGGAACAACACTAACCCTTCCAAGAGCCCATTACTTCTAGAGTCAACTTCATTCCATAGGAGGAGAAACAGATTCCCCTCTCCATACTCCAAGCCTGTCTTTGCCTACCATTCCATCTCTGCTCCCACCTCCAAGCCCTTTAAAGATGGAAAAATGTTTTGTTTGTCAATGCGTTGCCTTTATGCAAGCAAATACAAACCCTTAAAGACATCCTCCACCCTGGCACAACTTTAGATGCCTCAACTTTTCTGAAGGAATACCATTAGGATTGTTTGTAGAAAAATAGATAAGGCCAAGTATTTTCAGAAACACACATTCTGCAAAGTGAATTTCACTGGCAAATTGGGATGGGGTTCAGGGCAGGGCAGGAGAGTGATCACACAGTGAAAAAATGAGAAACAGTTACAGCTTCCTCAGTTTGCATTAGCCCCTTGGAAGAACACCCAACCTCAGCATCCAAGACAGACAATAAACCTCATTGCACTCGGGGGTAGGGTTAGCATCTCTGTATCTAGACTGAATCCTCTTTTACTTCATCCTGCCAAGTTTCAGCCTGTGGGAATGGGTTGGACAATGTATGACACTTCCTTCTTCTTGAATCCACAGAGCCAGGGGGAGCCATAGGGTTACTCATGGCTGGAGTGGTGGCCTCATGCTCTAAACCAGTCTTCATCATGCAGATTTGGGGCCCCGTGCTGCTATTGATAAGGTACGGATAAATCTGAGATCTATTCTCCCATGGTTCCTCACGTGTTCTGCCTCCTCAGGAGCCTCGTGGGAGTGGTGGAATGAAAGAGTATAAAGTAAAGAAAAATGTTCCACTCTTTTGTTTCTGGCTGTGAATCTATCAATATAACCACCAGCCTTCCAACTCACAGCCTTAATATATTCCACACCCTTGTCCCCAGTCTGGGCAGGGCACTTTTTCACTTGAATCCTTCAGAGCTTCCCCATGCCCTTAGAATTAAGTTTAAAAATATTGCAGCCTGGCATTCGGGATCTTTTGTGATCTAGCTCTGGCTTGTAATCCATTTTTATCTCCTGACCCCTGCACTCCTGTACCTCCACACCCTCCAACTGTATTCTACATTTCACAAATCCCAAAGTTGATGGTCTTTGGTTTGCACCAAAGAAACTCACTTTTCTTTCACTTAGGTAATTTCTACTCCTTGCTCAAAACTTGGCTCAGATATTTCTGCGCTAGGAAAGCATTCCTTTCTCCTGAAGTTTGAGTGGAATTACCCCACTCTGAGATTCCATATTCCCTCTTTCCCGATAGGGATATTTCTGTTATTTGCAGCTTTGGTCTGTTATCTGTGTGTCCTCCAAACCCAGGATGTTGCTTTTCACATAGAATAAGCGCATATATTTGTTAAAGAAATAGATATAAAATATAATGAAATATATATATATATAAAAAATGAAACACACATACATACACACACACACACAGTGAAGGTATAAATAAATATCCCCTACAAACAGCAATTGAGACTAATATGCGTATGGGGAGACAAGTGAGGGCATAACATTAGGAAAAGTAAGAAACAAAATCTGACTCCAGGAGTCAAAATAGTTCAAGATTAAAATAAGCATGCCAGCTAGTGTGCCTTGTGTGTGCTGACCACGCCAGTCATTATGCTAAGAACTTTTCTGATACCGTCTCATTGAATTCACATAGCGATAGCAATATGCAACTGTTATTCCGCGTTTAACGGACGAGGAAACTGAGGTTTAGAAAGGGTACATAGTAACTACATAAAAGGCTCAGACTCAAACGAGTCCATCTGGTTCTAGAGTTTCCTCTTTCCTCCCCCTTTTGGCTTTATAAATATTTATTTATGAATTCTGGGAAGTTTTATGTGTTCAGGAAAGTACAGAGAATACTAAATACTCATAAACGTATCAAACACATTTTGACGACTCTTAGCATATATTTTAAAATTGGCAGTTTTATGCGCCAGTCTAATTCCCTCCTTTTTCTCCAGAGATGACAAGTCTCCTAAAGCTAGTTTGTATTACTCCCTTTTATGCTTTTATTTCATTTATCAGTTTTTATAATTTTCACTACTTTAGTATGTACCTCTTAACAAAAATAGTGTTTTTGAGTGTTTTAGATATTTACAAAAATGGAATAATACTGTGTGCATTTCCTTTCCGCTTATTCACTTTAAACATTAAATTAACTTTATGATTTGGCAAAATTTTACATTTACAGAAATATTGAACAGACAGTGCAAAGAGCTGCTGTCAACCCTTCACTCAGTTTTCTAATTGTTAACATCTTACATTAACATGGGTTATGGGCAAAGTGAAAATACAACAAAACTGACTTTAGTGGATTATTATTAATTAACCTCTAGGCTTCACTGGAATTTCTCTAGTTTTTCTGTCAATGTCTTCTCTGTGTTCCCGGGTCTAATGAGAGTACTTTGTTTCACTTACTCCTCTCCTCAGTCTCTTCTTGTTTGTTTCTTGTTGTTGTTGTTTTTTGTTTTTTTCCTTGCTTTTAATGACCTGGGACACAGTTGAGGAGTACTGTCCAGGTATCTGCCAGAAGGTCCCCTAATCTGAGTGTGTCTGACAGTTGCTCCTGATGACACTGGGATTATGGGATTTTGGAAAGAATAGCACAGAGATTAATTGTTCTTCTCACCCTCTCAGGGAGAACTGATATCCACATAACGTCCCTGGTGATGTTAACCTTCATCACTTGGTGAAGGGAATCTGCAGATTTCACCATGGTAAAGTTATTCTTTCCCACTTTACCATTCTGTATTGCTTGAAAGCAAGTAACTAAATCTAGCCTACACTTAAGGGGTGGAAATTTTAAACTTCACCTCCTGGAGAAAGGAGTATCAATGTGTATTAAAGAAAATTATTTTATAAGGCAAATTTGTCTATTTCCCCCACTTGTTTACTCAATCATTTATTTGTATCAGTATAGACTCATGGTTATATATTTACACTTTGAGTTATAATCCAATACTATGCTATTTGCCTCATCTGAATTCCAGTTTTGCAAACTGAATTCCAGCTGTTGTTTCAAGTTAACACCTGTCTCTTTGACATTCCCTCATCTTTTTACTTGTTTTAGTACTTACTTTCTGGTACCACAAGTTACTCCACCTCATTTTGTATTTTCCTTACCTCAGATCTTGAATCAGCCATTTATTCAAGGATCATTTGAAATGTTTTTTTATTGTTGCAAAATATGTATAACATAAAATTTACAATTTTAATCACTTTTAAGTGTACAGATCAGTGATATTATAAGGACATTCATATTGTTGTATAACCTTCAGCACTTAGATTTAGGCCATCCCTTTTGACAGCTGAGTAGTATTCCATTGTTAGAATGTACTATATTTATTCATTGTTCAGTTGACAGTTGGTTCCAAATTCTCAGTTTCAAACAATGCTAAAATTAGACACCTTTTTCTCTGATTCCAAATGTACATGTATATCTAGAGTATATTTCTTGAAGCACTAGATGTTGGGATATAGGATGAACATCTTCAAATATTTGAAGCATTATCAAATTCGTCTCCAAAGTGATCTTGTAGTTTCTACTCCCACAAGCTGCAGAGCTTGTGTCTGTACACATTCTTGCCAACGCTTTATATTATTTTGCTGCCCTGGTGGGTATATATCTTATTGTTTTAATCTGCATTTTTCTGCTTACAGAGCAGGATGTGCTCTTTTCCACACATTTACTGGGCGTGCAAAATTCCTCCTCTGTGAATTGTCTCTTCTCATGTTGGCTTGTTCGTCTTTTCTTATTGATCTGTAGGACTTCTTTATATTCTGGGAACGAATCCATTCTTCATTTTATGTGTTACAAATATCTTCCTCCAGCTGTGGCTTGTCTTCTAATTTTTCTTAGGGTATTTTATTTTATTTTTTTTGGCCTACAAAATATTTTAAAGATTTTGTTTTCATGGATAGGACTTTAACCCATTCAAAATATAATTTTTATAAGGTGGGAGTGAGGGATCTAATTTTATTTGTGTTCCACACTGTTTTTTGTTTTGTTTTGTTTTGTTTTTTTTGTTTTTTGTTTGAGACGGAGTTTCGCTCTTGCTACCCAGACTGGAGTGCAATGGCGCTATCTCAGCTCACCGCAACCTCCGCCTCCTGGGTTCAGGCAATTCTCCTGCCTCAACCTCCTGAGTAGCTGGGATTACAGGCACACGCCACCATGCCCAGCTAATGTTTTTTGTATTTTAAGTAGAGACGGGGTTTCACCATGTTGACCAGGATGGTCTCGATCTCTTGACCTCGTGATCCACCCGCCTCGGCCTCCCAAAGTGCTGGGATTACAGGCTTGAGCCACCGCGCCCGGCTGACTGTTTTTACTATACATCATTGATTCTAAGAGGTACTTTTACTCCCCCACACTTTACCATCTCTGAAATTGTGATACATGTTACTATCAATGCAACTCATGTCACTGACTTTCTCTTGTTACGGTGTGTAAGATAGCATGTGTCTCACGATCAGTGGCATCTCAGATTTGATGAAGGCAGACATACTCTAGGTTTATCCTAATTCTTGATACATAGTAGGATGAACCTCCTGTCTCCCTTATCCTGACAATTATTGACCATATACATTTTAGAATCATGTTGTCAAGCTCCAACCTCTGAGAATAACTCATAGTTTTGTTTTTTGTTTTTTTTTTCCTCTGTTGGTGTTTTTTAAAATTGGAACTCCATCTATTCCACATAGACTGGATATTTTGGGAGAATAATCATGGTTAAGACATTTTGTCAGGGCTTAGTTGATACAAAGTTTAAGGTCCCAGGTTAAAGGCATGCATCAGGTGACAAGGTGGCCAGTTACACACTCAGAATTCTGGTTTTTTGTTTGTTTGTTTGGGTTTTTTTCCCCTCAAAAATTCATTTTTTTTTCTATCATATCATATTCCACCTGCTGGAATCAGTCACCTTCTGGGAAAATGAGACCCTCATCACTTGAGGTGTTCGTGCTGTGGCTCAGTGGCCACCTGTTCAGAATGATCGAGGGAGGGTTCTTCACATGGAGGGTGGAAATGAGCTCTTAGGCGTCCCCTGACTATAACAGCCCATGAGCACCAGGGTACATAATGCGATGCAGAAGGCTGAAAACATGGGCAGAATTGAGGCACGCCTGCTTTATCATTTTGCCTGAGGCCAGCCCTGAGCTAGAAGGAAAAGAATGATTTTTTTTTTTTTTTTTTTTAAGACTGAGTCTTGCTCTGTCACCCGGGCTGGAGTGCAGTGATGCAATCTTGGCTCACTGCAACCTCTGCCTCTTGGGTTCAAGCAATTCTCGTGATTCAGCCTCCTGAGAAGCTGGAATTACTGACGCACACCACCACGCCCGGCTAAATTTTGTACTTTTAGTAGAGACGGGGTTTCACCATATTGGCCAAGATGGTCTC
Source organism: Cebus imitator (assembly GCF_001604975.1). NCBI lineage: Eukaryota > Metazoa > Chordata > Mammalia > Primates > Cebidae > Cebus > Cebus imitator. The sequence goes on from NW_016107319.1 coordinate 3,597,564, forward strand.
GATTTCTTGACCTCATGATCCACCCACCTCGACCCTGCAAACTGCTGGAATTACAGGCATGAACCACTGTGCCCAGCCAAGAATGAAATGTGCCCACATTTTCAGTCACTTATTTGGCTCCTGGGGAGGCCAGTAAATGTTCCAGTTCTTTTTCAGTCTGGGACTCCTCTTACCCTCTCTGTTTTCATTTTTCCTTTCTTCTCTAACTGTTGCAAAAGTTTAAAGCAGGAGTTGGCAAACCATAATTTGCGGGCTGAATCCATATACTGCCTGTTTTTGTAAATAGTTTTATTAGAACACAGCCGTGCCCATTCATGTACATATTGTCTATGGCTGCTTTTAGGCTACAAAGGCAGGATTGAGTAGCTGTGATAGAGGCCGTATGATCCACAGAGTCTAAAGGATTAGGCTGACTCTCAGGTAGTCTAAAAGATGACTTGACTCTTTATGAAAAAAAACATTGGCAAAGCCTGGTTGAAAGGATGGACCTGTTGACATAAAACCCATTTTCCCCCTGAATTCTAAAATGGAGGTTACCTTCATGGTTTGATTCTGTTCATGTTTTAACTTTTTTTTCTTTGTAACAGGGTTAAATGGTCCCGTGCAGTTCTGAATAGAAGTATGAAAATATGGGTGAGAGTACAAATCTACTCAGAGAAACATGGACCCCAGCAAAAATGCAATTATTTTCTTCTGGTTTGAGGCTGCCCTCGGGAAATTATCTTTGGAGGAGGCAGCTGGTGCAAAGTCTCAAAACAGAATAAGGAGAGAGGATTTCAGGGACACTTTCTGGCAGAGCTAATCTTCTCTTCTCCGAGCTTACCGTGGAGAGGATGGCAGAGAGACGTTATTATAATCCTTCACTAAAAACTTCTTTGTGCCAACTAAGCAATCAGGTGAAATGTGGCATTTCAATTTTTTTGTGATGGAATTACCGGTTTTTGACAAGCTTCCTGGCTCTGTCTCCGTCTTCTTCTCCTTCTTCTTCTTTTTTTTTTTTTTTTTTTTTTTTTTTTTTTTTTTTTTTTTTTTTTTGCGATGGAGTTTCACTCTTGTCACCCAGGCTGGAGTGCAATGGTGCCATCTCGGCTCACTGCAACCTCTGCCTCCCAGGTTCAAGCGATTTTCCTGTGTCAATCTCCTGAGTAGCCAGAATTACAGGCGTGCACCACCAGGCCTGGCTAATTTTATCAATTTTTAGTAAAGATGGAGTTTCTCTGTGTTGGTCAGGCTGGTCTCAAACTCCCAACCTCAGGTGATCCGCCCACCTCGGCCTCCCAAAGTGCCAGGATTACAGGCATGAGCCACTGCACCCGGTCCCTTTTTTTTTTTTTTCTCTTTTGAGACAGAGTCTTGCTCTATTGCCCATGCTGAAGTACAATAGCCAAATCTCGGCTCACTGCAAACTCCACACCTCCCAGGTTCAAGTAATTTTCCTACCTCAGCCTCCTGAGTAGCTGGGATTGCAGGCACATGCCACAATGCCTGGCTAATGTTTGTATTTTTAGTAGAGAAGGGATTTTGCCACGTTGGCCAGGCTGATCTCAAACTCCTGGCCTCAAGTGATCCAGCCACCTCTGTCTCCTAAAGTGCTGGGATTACGGGCATGAGCTACTGTGCCTGGCTAAGCCTCCGTCTTCTGTATTTCCATCTCCTTACAACCACTGCTTTATATATCACCCATCCCTCTTTCCTAACTGGAAGCAACTGAGAATCAAAAATTATGCACTTTGAATGTTTCCCTCCATTATGAAGAGCAATGGGACCACTTGTGGAACAGAGACCTATTTTAGGGTACACATCAATAGACCAAAAAAAGCAAATGAATAACTAAATACCAACATTTTAAAACAACATAAATTTCAAAAACATAATCTCAGCATATTGAATCCAGATTTCTTGAGTAGTATTGCTTGGAAAGTCACCAACCCAATTGTGTTCATTTTCATGCTGCTGTGAAGAAATACCTGAGACTGGTAATTTATAAAGGAAGGAGGTTTGACTCACAGTTCTGCGTTGCTGGGGAGGCCTCAGGAAACTTAAAATCATTGTGGAAGGCAAAGGAGAAGCAGGCACCTTGTTCATAGGGCGTCAGGATGGAGTCACTGCAAGCAGAGGAAATGCCAGACGTTTATAAAACCATCAGATCTTGTGAGACTCACTCCCTGTCACAAGAACAGCATGGGAGAAACCACCCCCACGATCTATTTACCTCCACCTGGTCCCGCCCTTTACACGTGGGGATAATGGGGATTGCAATTCAAGGTGAGATTTTGGTGGAGACGTAGAGCCAAATCATATCACCAGAAAAAGCAATAACAGTTGTGAGAGGCTGAATAACGTCCCCCTCAGCTACATTCATGTCTTCACCCCCAGAACCTGTGAATATATTATTGATTCCTGTGGGAAAGGGAACTTAGCAGGTGTGATTAAATTAAAGATCTTGAGATGGGGGCATTATCCTGGATTAGCTGGGTGAGTCCAATGTGATCACATGGTCTTTATCAGAAGGAGGGATTGGGGGGTCACAATTAGAGGAAAGAAGATGTGATAATGGAAAGAACGCGCGCGCGTGTGTGTGTGTGTGTGTGTATGTGTTTGTGTAAGTATGACTGAAAAAGAGAAGAGAGAAAGAGAGAGAGAGATTTGAAGATGCTATCCTGCTGCTTTGAAGACAGAGGAAGGGGCCATGAGCCAAGGAATATAGGGAACCTCCAGAAACTGGAAGGAAAAAGCAAAGAAACGAATTTTGCATTGCATACTTCTGACCTCCATTAGTGTCAGATGATAACTTTCTGCAGTTTTAAGCCGCTAAATCAGTCATAATTTTTCACAGCAACTGTAGGAAACTCATACCGCTGATGGCAAATCCAGGCATCTCCTGTTTCTGGCTCTGTGCTAAGTGCTCTGCTCATGTTATCTGACTTACATGCATACTCACCTGGCAAGTAAGAAATTATCATTTCCACTTTACCAGTGAGACACAGAGAGAAAAGTTACAGAGATTCAGTCCGAGTTTGACTCCAGACTTTATGTTCTTACCATGTGGCTCCGCCACAATGAGAAATCTCCATCCTGAGTGGTTTGCTCAAGAACTGACATTTACCAAGGGGTGATCTCTCAATATTGCCTTTGCTGTTGAGTCATGGCATGGTGGAACGATTGCAGAAATGGATGATGGACAATCAGGTATTGTCGCCTATCAAGTGACCTTTCACGAGTCCCTTTTTTCTTGGCCTCTTTATCCATGTGGGTAGAAGGTGTGGGCAAGGTGACATTTACTCATTGGTTCATCTCTATGAGACCTTGGCATGATATTTCCAGTTCACCCAGATCTGTGGACATAACAGAGACCGAATTGCCACCTGTGTTCTGTCCCTTGGATTTTGAACGTTGAACACAGACCTTTCCATTGGAGAAAAATGCCTTTAAATTTTCAGCGACAAGGTGTTCAATTTAGAAGCAAAGAGTGGATAGAAATCTTCCCAAATAAACCTGTGACTGAGAAAACTTGGTATCTTGCAGAAATATATTTATCTTGTTAGTGTTACTGGAGAATATTTGCATAGCAAGAAAAAAGAGCTTTTAACTCTTTTCCTTATCTGGCCTTCTTACTGTAGAGAATGTTTCCCCCTGAAGGTGTATCTCACTATTGAATCTGGCGTTTAAAGGAAATGTCATCAGGGCCTGTGATGAAAATTGAATTTTCCCAATGCCTAAGGATGACTTTCTTTAACTAACTTTGCAGACTCCCAGCCTTAAATGGCTGCAGACATTCTGGTCTGCTTTGAATCTGCTAGTCTCCTCTGGCTTTCAACCTCTTTGACAAGCCTTGCCTTCTTCCTCTCTCTCCTCTCTGCTCCCAGTACTGTTTGGAAGCCCTGCCTTTATTCTGTGTTCATCTCGCTCTTTCTTGAATTGAAAAGTCCCTAATCTTTTTCCTCTTGTGGCTGCTTAGGTGCAGAGGTTTCAGAGCCTGGGAAATTGGTATTTCCCTTTTCTCTTATTGATAGTGCAAGTCTCCGTTTCATTCCAATACCTGGATTTCCCCGAACCTTTAAAGAGAATGGCACCTGCCTTCTGCATAGGGTCAGCTGTAAAAATGAAAGGGGTGGCATTTTTTAACCCTTAAGTGACCTAAGCATTGGCTGAAACCCATTGTTATGCCTGTTTAAATAGCTGCCTCTAAAGTTGATCTTGGAGATGCGAGCTCATTACACGTATGAATAGTAGGCGGCATTTCCGATATATTCAGTCCCAATGCAGGACCCTGGCAGCGACCCAATCCCAGATGCTGAGCCCTGCGCTGACTTGATACCTTGCAGTTTCTTCTGCATTCAGAGACATATTAGGAGAATAAGGCCACGAGATAGGAGGTGATATCAGCGACGCATTGCCCTAAAGGAGAAAACTAAAAATACTTTCTGCAAGTTTTTGTCAACCCATAGGTCCCGCACGCTGTAGGAGTTCGTACCTGCTTGTTTACATAACTTGAATGCAGAATCAGGGAATGTCCAAGCGATGAGCAGGACTGAAGTCTCTGTATATAAACCTTGGAAGCACTGCACAGCCCATTTTATAGAAAAACTGCACCCTCTGAGCTAAAGAAACAGCTGGCAAGCATAGAAACCCACTCAAGTTTCTGGCTGAAAGAAGACTCAAAGTGGCCATATATTGTCTAAACCAGGGCACTTTTCATTCAGGTGAAATTTCTATAGAGTAAATGTATAAATCTTAACTGTATATCTTGATGCATTTTTGCGTATATATTGACCCATGTAGCCACCACACAGAGCAATATAGAAAACAATTCTTATCAGCCCAGAAAGCTCCAACAAGACCCTTCACAGTTCCTGGCCACCTTCCCTACCCACCAAAAGGTAACCATTTTTCTCATTTCTGTCATCATAAATTATCACTGCCTGTGCATGATCTTCATCTAAATGAAATCGTGCAGTATGCATTTTTATATGTACTTAGCAATAGCAAAGAATGACTAACGTTCAACAAAAAGTAACATCACACTGAGCGAAACAAGCTGGAATCCATTTGAGAGTGAAAGGCTCACTACTGACATGAGTGGGACAGCGGGCATAAAAGGGGGGCTGCTCTGGGGAAACAAGATAAATGTTCAACTTATCTTTAGAACATAAAAACCTCAAGCCTGTACCATACAGACGTTCAGTGTCTGGAAAACCCTCCCATACAATAAGGCTTTGTTCTTTAATAGACAGCTTGAGCTCTATTCCTGCTGTGGGTCACCTGCCTTTTCAGTGATTCTGTTTTCTCTTTGGAGATTCACCTGTTTGGCCAGAGAGCAACAGAAACAAGAGTGGGTATGAATACAAGGCCCTTCCCATGCCTTTGAAATATCTCAGGGGGCCCACCCCTCACACTCAACCTCCTTTCTCTCCTCGAAACGCCTGCAAAATTAATCCTGTGCAAGAAGTGTCTCGGCTCCGGAGCACCCTTCTGATAACCACTGTTTTTCACCTGCTTCCACGCCCCTAGCAGAATTCAGGAATCATTAGCTTTTGATGATCTTGTGTTTCGAGACTTCAATCTCTTGTACTTTGAAATTGAAATTCCTGAGCCTGTAAGGGATCCTGTGCTGACAGCTGACTTATTGAACTTTCTCCAGCTTCAACAGCCCAGAGAGTCAATCTGTCCAGTTCGCTTCTTGCAATGTACAATCTGTTGGAAAGCTCGAATCCAGGCAATCCTTGTGAAAACTGAGAGCCACTTCCATTTCCCCTGTCTTTTCCCTGTGTCAGGGAATAAGATGAAATTAACTCGAGCACTAATTAACAAGCATCAGGCTGGTGAAATGCCATGCAGGACTGTGCATTGTAGACTCTGCTCCTGAGAGTGGTGGCAGGGGTACAGCTGTCCTTCCCAAAATCCAGTTATTATTTTATTTTATTTTGAGACTGAGTCTCGCTCTACCACCCAGGCTGGAGTGCGGTGGCGTGATCTTGGTTAATTGAAATCTCTGCCTCCCAAGTTCAAGCGATTCTCCAGCTTCAGCCTCCTGAGTAGCTGGGATTACAGTTTTTGTATTTTTAGTAGAGATGAGGTTTCACCATGTTGGCCCGGCTGGTCTCGAACTCCTGACCTCAAGTGATCTGCCTACTTCAGCCTCCAAAGTGCTAGGAGTATAGGCATGAGCTACTGTACCCAGCTCCAAAATCCGGTTTTAAATTCCAAATATTTCTGACTCTCTGAAATAACCCATCTTGCATTTAGGAATTGCTCTGGCCTTCTTACCTCTTATAGAATACATATTTGTTGTTTCTGCATGGCAGTTTCTCGGTCTATAAAGTGGTCTGAGGCAAATAACTCAGGAACAAATATTAAATAAAATAAGTGCTTAGCCTAATACCTGCCCTGTAGTATGATTGGAAGAAACTTTAGCAGTTACCTTATGAAATGTGAAAATCAAGATCCTTGTAGTCTGTCTACAGCCCGATTTTCATCTCTTTATCCTGTCTCTCCTGTTCTATGACCGTATGCATTCAAATTTGTACTCCCATCGGCCACAGATATGATGTCAGCTCCTCCCACCTGGCCAATTTCTACTTTTCCCATGAAACTCTTTCAGTAGAAAGATTCTAGTTCTTCAGGGGGGGTGGATGGACCATTCTTCCAGACAACAATTTTATATGCTTCCACTTCTGTCCTTGTCAAACCGTAGCCTCAAATTTCTGTGTATGGGTCCTCCCATGACATTTCAGCTCTTTGTGGACAGGGAATTCTGACATTAGGGGGAGAATTGTTAGCTTTCACAGTATAAATGAATCCCTGCTGTTACTCTCCCAGGGACACCTAGGTCTGCCCTTGTGGGAAGTAGCACAGTCATGCATCAGTTCCCATAGCTGAATCATTTTCCCTGCTCCATTTTTGTGGATTCACGTCTGAAGTTCGTTTATTTTCTTTCTTTTCTTTCATGGCTTATGTCCCTTGTCAGGTAGTTGCATCTCTCCTTATGGATCAGTTCCAGCTGATACCTTCCTTTTGGTCTTCAAAGTAAAATTTATGCTAACATACGAATTTGCATTTTTACTCACAATCTTTAAAATAGGGTGGAAACCCATTTAGATGTTTTCCTCTGGTGAGGTAACAATGACTTAACAATAACATAAATAATAACAATTTTGTAATAGTAAACATACAATAATTAGATTCCATATAATTAAAATAATATAATTTCAGTGATTAGCATAATGTCTAACACATACTGCAACTGATACATGAAGTATAAACAATTCTACCCAATGTTCAAACCCAAACACAAAATAGCAATCCATAAACACCCTTCCTCCTCTGTTTGGTCTCTACGCCTGAGCACAGCTAGCCGCTGTAATCTGTTTTTTTCTTCAGTTCTGTTGGGTCTTTTGTGTGCCAGATCTTGTATATGTCTCCTTCTTGATTTAATATTCCACTGTGTTAAAGCTTCTCTTCTGGGAGTTTCCTGGATGAACACAGGGTATTTTTGTACTTACATGTCAGACAATTTTCTATTTTACCCTTTTGCTTGATTGATAATTTGGCTGGGTATAGAAATTTAAGTTAAAAATCATTTTTTTTTATTTAAAATTTGATATTGATCCACTGTCTTCTAGACTGTGATATTTCCATTGAGATTTCTAATGCCATTTTGATTCTTATTCCTTTGTATGTGACATGTTGCTTCTCTCCCCACTTCTATCCCCTTCCTAAAATCTTTTAATGAGAATCCTGTGTCTTAAATGTTCTGAAATTCCATAATAATACATCTTGGTGTGGGGTATGGAATTCTCCTCTCATTCTCTCCTTTATTCTTCCATCTCTCCTTTTTTCCTTCCTTCCTTACCTGAAGATGGACACACTTGACATGAAAACACACATCTTTCAGTTCTAGAAAGTGTGTTTCGTTGTTTTTAGATAATCCCCTCCCAATTTTAATTATTTCTGAAACATCTATTATTTGAATATTAGACTTCCTTCTGAATTTTTAAACATATACTTAACTCAAATTTTCTATTTTCTATCCTTTTATTTTATATTCTGGAAATTTATTTGAATTTGTTCTGTAAACACTCTTGACTTCTAAAAATTTTTCTATCATATTTAAAACATTTTCACTTTATTTGTGTTCTTTGATTCTGCTCCCTGCACTCACCTATGTTTTTCTTGCTTTACAGATGTAATATCTTGTTCTTATCTTTTGGAGATAACTTACTTGTAAATTTCTTTTTCTCTCTGGATTATTTGTTCTTTTTTCTCTCTGGATCCTTTTATTAGGGCCTCATTCTTTCATTCCAAAGGTTTTTTTCTAATGTCTGCTGGTCCTTGAAAGAAAGTTCATATATTTAGGAATGCATTAAAAAACCTCTGCATAGGCCAGGCGCAGTGGCTCATGCCTGCAATCCCAGCACTTTGGGAGGCCGAGGCAGCTGGATCACCTGAGGTCAGGAGTTTGAGACCAGCCTGGCCAACAGGGTGAAACTCTGTCACAACTAGGAATATAAAAATTAGCAGGGCGTGGTGGTGGGTGCCTGTAATCCCAGCTACTTAGGAAGCTGAGGCAAGAGAATTGCCTGAACCCACGAGACAGAGGTTGTAGTGAGCTGACATGGTGCCCCTGCACTCCAGCCTGGCGACAGAATGAGACTTCATCTCAAGACAATAACAACAACAACATAAAACAAAAACCAAAACTGCCTCAATGGTGGGGAGAAGATTGTGGTTTTCTGGTATGTTTCACTTTAACCATTCAGTGTTGCATACGTTTTACGAAGACCCAAAATGTCAATAATGGAGATCAGGAATTTGCTTCCCTGTGTTTCTCCAAAAATAAAGCTTCTATTTTTCTGCTTTGGAAGGTGAGTACCTGATGGCTGGTGTTCTGGAGGCGGAGAAACTCTGCTGTCACCTGTGCCCTACGTCCCTGCATCCAGAGGCTCTGTGTGAAATTTCTTCAGTAAATGAACCTTCAGGCTCTAGTAGTGGCCATGAAGATGTATGGGGTAAACAGACGGTCTAATCATGGTCTATAAAAGCTATCTCCTTTCAGCCTCGATCACCACTGCTCTCGGGTTAAGGAAGATGATTAGGTAGGCTAGGAAGAAAATTCTTGCCAGCAGGAAACTCTCAGGGATTTTTTTTAGGAGGAATTAGCTCACATATCCCCTCTTCAGACATTTGTGTTGTAACTTCCTTCATTTTTATTTCTCATTTTCTATTATCTTCTAGCTCATATTCTCACTCCTTTTTGTTAATACCTTGTCAATCTTTACTGACATTTTATTATGTCTTTTGAGTAGAAGGGAGAGGTGTGTATGGTCAATGGCATTTCCCCAATGAATAACATGAAAATACTCAGCTTTCTTCTGAGAAGCCCTCCTTGCTGTCTCCATGTGAGTGGCATGGGTTTATGTTTCAGATGGTTTGGGCCAGTGTAGGGTCACCTCTGGGTGTGGGATCACTTTTATGGTGACACAAAATCTTCTTCCACAATGTATTTTTTTTCTCTCCAAAGAACATAAACCCAGAAGCTCAAATGTAGGAGCAAGGCAGGAGACTTCATTGTGCTGTCTTTATTGTTCTTTTCTTGTTGAACCTGAATAGCATGATAAATGTCTGTTGGATGGATGAATGAATCCTCGAATAAAAGTCTTGCCTGCTTGCAATGGTAGAAAAAGCATGTAAAGAAATAAGAATCTTGCTCCGTAAATGTGACATTGAGAGTTGATCTGTTAAAAAATAATGGAGCTGCTGTCTCTTTGACTCAGCAATAATAGACATTTGCTGGGTAACCTTCTAAGTTCCAGCACTGTATTACATGCTCCAGTTATCAATGAATGATCGATGAATAATAATCTTAATCAATAAATACATAAGCTGATAATTTCAATATAGGTAATTATAATAAACTAATTATACTCATAATAATCTTTCCAATGAATAAGATAAATAAACTGGTAAGTTCAATATAGTATGTAATGCAGTATTTTATATATGCGATATTTTCTTTGGTATATGTACATAATGATATATCTATTATTAAAATACACAGAGACATATTACATATAATTAAAAAGTTAAAAACAAAATCCCATAACCTCTCCACTTAAATAATGCCCATTACCATTTTTTTAACAAGTTAGTAATACATATAAAAGTTTTTAAAAGTAAAGATCACCTTCAGCCCCTTCTCACAGTTCCTCTTAAGAAAGAAATTACTGTCAATAGGTTTTGTGTGTGTGTGTTTGTGTGTGTGTTATCCTCTTACTACAAATGGAAACATCCTATACATAGTGTTTTGAATATTTTTTTCTTTTTCTTTTTAAGAAAATTATTTGTCTTTTTTTTTGAGACAGAATTTTGCTCTGTCTTGCAGGCTGGAGTGCCGTGCCACCATCATAGTTCTCTTCAGCCTTGAACTCCTGGGATGAAGTGATCCTCCAACCTCAGCCTGGGACTATAGGCACACACCAGATGTTGCCAGATATGGCAACATTTTTAATTTTTTTGTAGAGATGGGATTCTCATTATGTTTCCCAGGCTTTTCTTGAACTCCTGACCTCAAATGGTCCTCCCACCTCAGCCTCCCAAAATGCTGAGATTACAGGTGTAAGCCACGACACCTAATCTTTTTTTTTTTAGGTAGTAAACCTTTGAGATGTCATTCTTTTTAAACAGTTGCATGCATTTGTTTTAGTCTCTATATGTAGCACATATTAATAAATCTGCTTCAGATAGCTTCCTTTCAAATTTTTATTGTTACAAAGTCATTGCAGTAAGCACCCTTTTACTTGATGCTGGGCGTCAGGTGGAAACCCAACATGGGTTAAAAAAATGACTTCTTGGCTGGGCATGGTGGTGCATGCCTGTAATCCTAGCTACTTGGGAGGCTGAGGCAGGAGAATAGCTTGAACCCAGGAGGCGGAGGTTGCAGTGAGCCAAGATTATGCCACTGCACTTCAGCCTAGGTGACAGAGGAAGACTGTCTCAAAAAAAAAAAAAAAAAAAAAAAGACTTCAGTGACCTCTCCAGTTTGCTTCCTGCTTTGATATCCAGACAGCACCCATGTCTCCCCTCTTCTCCAGGTCCAGCTCCTACATGGCATCTAAGCAGAGGGCAATACTTCCTAAAAGTTGTAAAGGGCCTTATTTTTGAGAATGGTAAATGCCCAGACAAAAATCCACTTGCTTCCAAAGAAAAATGTCTACCTCATCTCCCAAATTATCCTACAGCTTGGATAAAACAAACCCTCTTTGTAGTTAACAAAATGGACTATCATCACCAAGTATGATCATGTTCATGTCCATAATCCTTTTAGTGTTGAGTGAGGGATAATGGCTTTCTCTACATCTGGGTAAGAGAGAATGCACCAATGCCTCTAGTATGCTTCTGCGGCATTTATTCCTACCTGTTTTCGGGCTCAAGGGTATCTTGGGATTTCTTCCCTGCACAGAAGTGGAGTGGGAAGTACTCCCACTCTTCTGTATTGATTGGGACTGAATAGAATGTCTGTCCCAGTCAGCCAGAGTGAGAATGTAGAGTGAGAATTTCCAAATTACCATTGGAGTGAGAAGCCATGGTCAGAAACGTGGAATCATGTGTGAAGGATAAGGCAAAGCAGTGAAGAGGAAAGTATTTAATGAAAATGAAAGCTGAGTGAGTTGGGGAATGTGTGGGGGAAACAGACCACCAATCGGCTGTCTTTTTGTGCAGCTGGGGTGTCTTGGTGTAATAAACCTAGGTAAGCGCAGATGATACCTTTTCACTACATGCCCATGTATTTGTCTTGCCAAATGATCTGTGAGATCCTTGAGGTCAGAGGCTGTGTTTAATTCATCTCTGTCTAAGCACTCAACAGGAGGGTCTGACTCACAATAGATTATCTGGCTGTATTTGTCAAATGAAAACTGGATTTTATTAGTGGTCTCCAAACCTGGCTCTGCATCAGAACATCAGAATCACTGGGTGAAAATAAAACCCCACATTCTGGGCTTAACTCCAAATCTCCAAAATGAGAATGTCTGGGGACAAATCCGGAGAATCTGATTTACAGACAAGATCACTGTTTGCTTCTTATGCATTCAGCCCACTGCTGCTCTGTGGTCCAGGGATGGAAGCCATTGCTTTATTTTATGACAATGATTTTTATCCTACCAGAGTCCCGGAGTAGCAAATATGACATATTCCTTAAAGAAAGATCCTAGCTTCAGAAGGTTCCAACCAGTACCCCCTTGTCAAAGACTGCAGGGGTATTTTGTAACATTTTGCCATGTAAAGCCAGAAAAAGCATATATTTCTATTCTTTCCTGGACATCTGTGCTATGGACAGGCTGCAGCCTGGGTGTGCTTGAGTATTCTTCCCTGAAAGTCACATTCTTTCCGAGATATTTACAATGGGAGAGATAATGGATTATTGATGAACCAATCAGCTGAGATGGCCCCTGGTGAATTAGATCCTGGCCACTGGCTTGCCTGGGATAAGAAACTATTGCTGAGCTCAGCATCATCTGGGAAAGGTCTAAATCACACCCATCACTTCCTACAAAGCCAGTAATCTTTGTTAAAGGCACTGCTGCGGCCAATTCTTCATACAGGGAAGCAACTTATTTAATTTATAGTTAATTGAAGACTTGGAGCTTTGGAATCAGATGGATGATTCCTCCTGGCTCCTCCTGTTTTCCTCACCGTGGACAATATACATGCTATTGAACAACCCCAAGTTTCAGCTTCCTAATCTATGAAATGCTAACCTCATTTTGCAGAATTTCTCTAAATAATATGTGAAATGATGAATGCAGAACATTTCACATTTTACTCAGCACTTTCACATTCACAATCTTATTTATCACAATAATCCTATATTATATACATGATTAGTTCATTTTTTACACATAAATATTACAAGGCTCAAAGACTTTGAGTATCTTACTTTAGAATCAACCCCTCCCTCATCCACAATACACATGCATTTTATAGATGAGGACACAAATATTCAAGAGCACAAAGGATTTGTTCAAGGTCACAAGGTCATTAGATAGCCAGTTTTAATAGCTTTCCATAGTACTAACTACATACATTGGTCTTTAACTACTTAATTGGAATGGTTTCTGTCTGTTTCTCTAATTGTGGCAGGTGCAACAGTGGCCTCAGTTCTCCACCCTTTCTGGTGTGCAGACCCTTTGCCATGTAAATATACCATATCTGCCTGTGCTGACTCAGAGATAAGACTTGTGATGTGCATTACTAATAAAATAATGGTATGCTGGTTCCAAGCCTAAGCCTGCAGGGGCATTGCCTGCTTTTTGTGCATCCTGGTGCCTTTGCCATTGTTTGAAGACCATGTCTGGACTACACTGCCAGAGGATAAGGGACCTGTGAAACAGAACTTAGAGCTGATTCCAAGCTGACCCCAGATACATAAACAATAAACGTACTGTCAAAAACCACTGGAACTTGTAGTTGTTTGTCATGTAGCATTGTTCTACCAAAGATAGCTGAGCCGTGAAGTTTGTCTTCTGGCACTCTCTCCCTCACTAAGTTTATTACATCCATATTGGCTTTCTTTCACTCCCTCGAACAGGGCAATCTCTTTCTTTTCTTATTTCATTTGCAAATGTGCTGCTTCACCTCGAAACCACTCCTCCCCACTCTTTCTGCACAGCTGCATACCTCTTCCTTTCTCATCCTTGAAGTTTCAGCTTCAATGCCACCAACTCAAAGAGAACTTCCTTGACCATTCTGTCTGCATTAAGACATTCTACATATCTCCTATCACTGCATCCTATTCTTTTCCATCATAGCTTTATCACAATTTTATAATCATATAATAATTTAGCTTGGTAAAGCCTACCACGACAGGGTTGGTGGCTGGATGTTTTGTTCACCACTCTCAGCACCCAACAGAATGCCTGGTACAGAGCTTGTTCTCAGTACATATTTAGTAAATAAATGCACACAGAAGAAATAAATTGGCAGAACCAGGATTTCAACTTATCACTCTTTCCTCTCTTTCTTCTGTGCCACAATTATGGCTTTATGGGAGGTTTAGGGCTTATCAGTCTTGAAGTACCCTATCTAAAATGTATGATTCTCTGATAATGTTTAGCCTGTTTAGCTAGCATCTTTTCTTTTAAATCAGTTTACACTAAAGCAAGCCGCTTAACACTTTTAGGGATTAGCTAACAGTCAGCTGAGAAGAGATATGGGAAAACAACTTGGGTTAGATCAGAATATAGGGAGATGAAAGCTTCGGGAGGTAAAAAAAAGAATCTGAGGCTAGGGCAGGAACATTTCTTGGGTTCAGTCATGGACCCATTCTACAAGGGGCAATTCTGGTTTCTGCTGTCAGCTATTGTTGAAGTAACCGACTGACACTTTGAAGTCTCCAGGTTTATTCTGAAGAGACACTTAGCTGGAGGAGTAATTTCCATCTTCATGAAGAAATACATGCATTTCATCCTGGGCCACTAGTCTCTGCTCTCTAGGGAGCAGAACTTATCATATCTGGAATCTTGTTGCTGAAGGTGTTCAACCAGAGTCACACTCTGGATCAATGTCTAGGAGGACCAAAGTTTGGGGAATCAGATGTTTCAAATTTTATTGTATGACACAAGGACAAAGACCAGGAAAATGGATGTCTGAGAATCCTGAGAAAACTGCCCATTTAGCACTGAGAGCCCTGCTAAGGAAGAGGGAAGAGGGTGGCAGAGAGATTTAATGCAGTAAATGCAAAAATCAAAGTGGAAATTCAGGCTTTCTGCAGCACGGCCAACGGAACAGCTAACAAAAACAGGCTATCTGGTGGTCCAAAAATTAAGATGGCTTTTATAGGACTGAAAGCATGGAAAGAGAATAAAACAAATCACAGAATAGATTCTACTTACTGCTCTGGTTATGTGGAACATAGCTACAAATGACCAGAAATTTCTAGCTGAGAATGTCTGATTGGGCTGTGATAACTCCACAGCAATGGTTTCTAAAGTATGCCCTCTCAAACAGATTTCTGTAATATATTAATATGAATTCTAGGGAGAAAAAAAGAGTGTCTATGTTGAAATAAATTATAAAAACATCACACGCTTTATTCTCTTGAGGAGTCACATGCAAATTTGCAAAGTTTCTGAAAAATCCTACAATAAAAGAAAATCTTTCTTAAAATTTTTTTATTTTAAATGTTCATATTTTTATAAACTCGTTTGACTATAAAACCATAGTAAATAAGAAATAAGTGAAATAAAATAGAAACAAATTCCTTCCTCTTTCATTTCTTCTTTTCTTCTATCATTTCTAATTTTTTGTTCAATGCCAGTTAACATTATTCTGCAAATCACAGACTGCAAACACCCTGACCTTGAGAATTTTTTTAATGTGTTGCATTTTGTCTTCATGGTTATAATAAAACAAACAAAATGAAACAGAATGCTTATTCATTGGCCTCCCTCCCATATACCAACTATTGCACTAAGCCTTTGTATACCCAAGCTCATTTTATTATTAAAACCACAGTGAAGCTATGGAGTGTTATCACTTTTTTTCAGATGAGAAAACTGAGGTTCAGAGAGGTGGAGTTACTTTTTGAGGGACACAGTGATGGTAAAATTATGTGGCTATGTTTAAACCCGGACAGGTTACTCTCAAGTCTGCTTTTTTGGCCACAAAGATATTATAATCTGGGAACTAAAAGGTAGTCTCCCATCCCTATCTAACCAGAAAAAAATATAATTTCTTCTTTGTAAAAAAAGCTTTTTTGTGACTATTATTTCAGCTGAGATACGCTGACCAAGGGCTCCCAATACTTTTAGTAGCTGTGTAAGTGAAACTGTAAGCCAGTGGCATCAAGCTTGGTGGGCTGAGAAAGTCGTGCCTAACAAGTTTTGTTCCTCTGTGATGCGTGGATGAGTGCAGTCGATAATTATATCCTGTGGTTACATGGTATGTAAAATGACATCTATTTACCAGTTAGTTTTATTTTTCTGAGGAAAAGTACACAGCCTGCTGAGAGTTTTATGGAGAATAAATGGTGCTGTCCTTGCCTACATTGTAGACATTATCTATCCCAACATCTCCCAGTGTCGTAATACACTGTAGGATCTTCTCTGGGCCTATGCCTTAAGTTCAAACACCACTCATACATTTCTGTCCTGCTTATGAAAATAAGGAATCCCTCCTGGTTCCTTCCACCTCATATCTCTCTTACATCTTATTTCCCATTATGTTTATACAGTACTTCAAGGATTCAAGGCCAGAAATTGGTTTCCAGCCATATTTTTGATGCTTTTGATTTGTGTGCTAAGCATTTTCTTCTTATTACCTCATTCTATTTCCCAACAACCCTTTACCTGTATAGCAGGTTCTGTTGTAAAACTTCCTACCCCCAATTTTAAAAAAGAAAAGACTGAATTTTAGTGTGCCTAAGTAACTTGGTTACCCAGCTTATCCTATTTGAATGGTTAATTCTAGGCAGACTAGTGCTATATTAGTTATCTATCACTAACAAAGTACTTTAATATATATCAGCTTAAAAAACAGCATTGATTATTTCAGTTTCAGTGGGTCAGGAATCCTGGCATAAATTAGATGATACCCTTGTCTGGAGGGTGTCTTGAAAGGCTGAAGTTCAGGCACTTGCTGAGGCTGCAGCCTCATCTGAAGGTTTGGCTGGGTAAAAATCCAAGCTCACCAATGTGGTTGTTGGCACCTAAAAACCTTACAGGCTATTGGGCTAAGCTCTCAATTCCCCAAGAGCTATTGGCCCGATGTCTTTCTCAGTTCCTTAGCACATGGACCACTACATAGAGTATCTTACAACATGGTAGTTTGCTTCATCAAAGTAAGCAACAGAGAAGACAGAAGAGAGAATGAAGGTGGCCCTATGTAGCTGTGGGCACCACATCTACAGATTCAATCAACTCTGAATCAAGAATA